>NC_056744.1:1532047909-1532179882 GCF_019279795.1 Protopterus annectens
ATTTTCTGGTACTGGGCCTCCTGGCCTCCAAAATAACATCCATCACTGCTTTTTAGAGAGAAGTGTTTTGAATGGTTAAATTATCTACCATGTTGCCAGATTTAGGGTCTTGAGTTGGCTGTGCAGAATCTGATTGTTTCGCTGGGTCAGTAAGTGAGGAATAAGAGGCAGTGTCCAGGATGGGCCTTGAGACAAGTGTTTTAGGATTGGGTACCATTGCTGGCGTGGCCAGTCTGGGGCAATCAGGATCATTCTTGGCTTTTCTTGTCTGACCTTTAAGAGTACCTTGGGGAGGAGAGGCAGAGGAGGAAATGCATATGCTGTTAGACTTTTCCAGCCGAACGATAGAGCATCCACTTTCCATGCTTGCTTGTGATAAGTCCTTGTGCAGAATTTCTGTAGTTGGCAGTTGTGAGGGGAGGCAAATAGATCTATGTCTGGGCATTCCCATTCCTTTGTTATCATGCTGAAGACTAGTGGATCCAGTTTCCATTTGTGGGGATCCGTAAGGTTTTTGCTTAGTTCGTCTGCCAGAGTATTGTTCTTTCCTGGCAGGAATTGTGCTTGCAGGTGTACTTGATAAGTCAATGCTGTGTTCCACAAAGTCATGGCTTGTCTGCAGAGGGGGTAAGAATGTGTGCCTCCCTGCTTGTTTATGTACCACATGACTGTAGTATTGTCCGTCCTTATCAGTAGTTGTCCTGGATGGATTAAATCCTTGAAGCCTGTCAGGGCACTCTGAACAGCCAGCATCTCTTTTTGATTGATATGTAGATGCATTTGGCTTGAGGGCCATGTGCCCTGAATACGTTTTCTTGCCATGTGTGCTCCCCAGGCATAGTCTGATGCATCTGTTGTTATTGTCTGCCTGGCTGTGGGTAGAGTGAAAGGCTGTCCCTTGTTGAGGTGACAGGCATGAGCCCACCATCAAAACTCCTGTTGCAGGCAAGGAATGAGGGTAATTAATGCTTCCTGGTTTTGACAATGTTGAGTCCAGACACTTTTTAGGTACCACTGAAGTTTCCTCATATGCAGTCTGGCATATGGAATTAGCAGTATGCAGGATGCCATGAAGCCCAAAGCCTGCAGAAGTTTTCTTGCAGATAACTGGGTCTTTGTTGCCAACATTTTGAAGTAAGAAGTTAGTTGTCTTTGTTTGTCTGGCGTGAGATAAGCCCTCTGGGCAGTTGTATTTAAGCTTGCACCCAGGAATATTATCTCTTGAGAGGGTACTAGTTTTGATTTCTTTTCGTTTATTGTGTACCCTATGCAAATTAATAATCTTTTTACAAACGCCAGATGCTTTAGTAGAGTGTCCTTGTTCACTGCTTGTATAAGGCAGTCGTCCAAGTAGGGATAAATCTGAATTCCTCTTTGCCTGCAAAATGCAATTACTGGTGCCAGGAATTTTGTGAAGACCCTGGGTGCAGTAGATAAGGCAAAGGGCAGTGCAAAGAATTGGTAGTGCATTGAGCCAGCTATGAATCTGAGGTATCTTCTGCAACATTGTCTGATTGGTATATGCAGGTATGCCTCTTTAAGTCCAAAGTTACAAGCCAAGCCTTCTTGCCCAGCATGGGCAGAAGCTGCTGCAGGGTTAACATTTTGAATTTTAGAATGTCCAGAAACATGTTTAGAAGAGACAGGACCAGTATTGGTCTCCAGGTTTTGTCCTTTCTGGAGACTAAGAAAAGTCTTGAGTAAAATCCCTGCTCTTGCTGTGGTACTTGTTGAATGGCCCTCATTTGCATAAGGCTCAAAACTTGTTTTTGTGCCTCTGCCCATTGATTGTGTGGCAGGTTTGGCATACCTTTTGTCTTTGGCAGGGTGTGAAAGTGGAACCTGTAGCACTGGGACACTATATTCAATACCCATTTGTCCTGGGTGATCATGTGCCAATTTTGAGAGAAAAGTGCTAATGCTCCCCCTAAGAAGGATGCAAGAAGATAAGTGCTTGGTGCTGGCAGAGGCAAGTCATTGGGACTGTTTCCTGTATGGCTGTGCTTTGTCCTCTCCAGTTTTGGAGGTAGAAGCACCCCACTGTTTTGGCCTGTATGAGCCCTGTGGCTGGGATCTGCCTCTGGGACGTCTGTATCTGCCTCTTTGTGGCCTGTCCGACATTGGAAAGGACCAATTCTTTGTAGGCCAGTTCCTGCTAAATTTTGGTGGTTGCACCTGTAAGGAATCCTTTACTGTTTGCATAGATTTCGCTTTGTCCTCCATTTTCTTCAAAACCTCCTCTGCTTTAACACCAAATAAAGTATCAGGCTGTAATGGAGCATCTAATAATTTTGCTTTAACATGATCAGAGAGATTTTGTTCCTTTAACCAAGCGTGCCTCCTAATGACATAACCCGTAACTGCGGCCCTGCAGGAGGCCTCCAGAGAGTCAAAATCACATTGCAATGTATGCTTTCCCACTTGTTCAGTTGCATGCAATAAATCCTGTATTTCCTTATTTTCTGTACAATCAGAATTAATCAACATTTTCTGTTTTAACAGTGACATTAAGTATTGCTGATATTTAAGCATATGAAATTGACAATTTAAAGCCCTCACAGCCAAAGTAGCAGAAGTGAAAACCTTTTTTCCCCATCTGTCTAGTGCCCTTGAGTCAGAAGGGACAGGGTTTTTAGCAGTAGCGGCCTTAACCCCCTTGGGACCCTGAGAAATAGTTTCTGGGTCAGCAGAAGGGTTTTTATAAAGAAATTTATGAGAATCAGTAACTCTGTAATATCTGTCTGGCTTAACAGGAGCTGGAGATAAGGAATCTGGAGAAAAGCCGGACTCTGAGAATAAATCATCTACAATGTCTAGCACAGGGGGAATAGCAAGAGGCCTGTGCTGAGGAAGTAAAAAAAAATCTCTGAGCCTTTTCTTTGATTCTGAGTAATCTTGGCTCTCCCAGTGGAAGTGTTCCCTCATGGTATGCAGGGTTTTCCTAAAAGAAAAATTCTCAGGAGGAGAGGCTGAAGGAATGGATTCTTCAGCATCAGTATCCTCATAGGGAGGAAGAGAGTATTCCTGTACAGAAGAGGAGTCAGAGGAAATGGAAACCTGATCTGAAGAGTCATAGTCTGCCTCTTGCCAAGGCCTTTTGTTTGGAGGGGGATGGGAACCCCTGATCAAGGTAATTAGGTCTTCGACCATTTTGAGCATCTGTTTTTTAGGCATGGAAGTCTGTTCTGAAGAATGCTGTACTTGTTTCTTTGTCTTTAGAGCTGCTGTAGTCTTTGCTTTTGAAGCTGAAGTAGGCTTTACATATAACTGTGTAGGTCTGAAAACACTCTCAGAAGCCGATGCCTGCTCAGCGGCTCTGGACCCATCTGAGGGAAAGATGTCCGAGTGTCCAATACCTTGAGCATCCAGAGGCCTAGCTGGCTCCATGTGGGAGTCGTCAGCAGCCTGTGGCTCTGAGGTAGCGGGTGTCAGGGGCTGCGAAAGTGCCTCACTGAGAACCGGCGACTGGCTTAGCTGAAGCCTCGTCGTCGGTTTTGGATCTCGGATGCCTGTCTTTCTCTTTTTCCTTACATTTTTTAGAAACTCCGGTCGTCGGTTGTTCCGACGGCATTATGTAATTGAATTTTCGGCCAAAGTAATGATAAGCAAAATCAAAGTGACGCTTAATAGTGCGTTTGTTGAATCTAGCACAAAAACGACAGCTAGCAACATTATGATCAGGGCCTAGGCAAGGAATACAGTAAGTGTGATAATCCTTATGAGGTATTTGCTTCCCACAAGAAATACAATTGTTAACTTTTTCTGACATCGGTCTGGAAAAAGAAAAAAGTTTCCCCAATGGGGTACTTAGCTTTAATGACGACTTCGGATCTGAAATTTGTCTGTGAAAATCTCAGGAGTCGGCCGACCGGCACTTGCGAACTGCTTTTGCTTCGGGCACCGCGCGGCAAGAAAGACTGAAGAAAATGGCTTTGGCTATCTTTTATACCCCTGGCGCACTGACGTCAGGGAAGAGGTGACAGCAACAGACGCCGGACCTAGACTTTGGAATTCTGGCTGACCGCGGGTCGTCTGCCAGCAGGATAACCCAAGAGTAATGACTGCAACAGTGAAACACGATGAACATGCTGCTGTTCCAGTAACTTTCTAAGTGAACTGCAGAATTTAAAACTGTGCCTGATTTTGGATCTTTGTTCTTATTTACTTCCTAAGAAAAGGTTTGACAGCTACAGTTGAGAGCATTTTCTACCTTCCTCCCAAAAACACTCACTTTTTTTGCATAGGTACTATGTGCCTGCCAATGTTTGTAGAACAAAACAATTCCAGCATATCTGGGAATCACAGATCCAACTTCTCCAGTCAAGACTGCCAGGCAGAATGAAGTTAGCAATGCTGCTTACCTCAGCCACGTATACTTTGGCAGACCAGTACTGATCAACCTGGACTTAAACACTGCTGGCAGCAATCAGTTATAACTCTGACGTCTCAGGCTCGACACAGTAGCAAGGAGGATGTGAGATTATAGAGCTTTTAAATGTAATATAATAGATATTAAATGCACCATGGATCTTTTTTTTTCTAAGCATCACAATTATAAAGACATGCATCTGGATAATTTTTCCCTGGGCCTCCGCTGAAAATTGTCTTTGTTCTAAGTCAGTCTTTCCCTGTTAATAAATGTTAAATAAATAAAGAAGTCAAAAATAAATCAGTGACACAGGTAAATTTTTATGAAATGACGCAAGAGAATCGTTATTCAGTCCTCCAAGTCCTAAGCAGCCACACTGGCAGCTTATATATTGATCGTTCTGACTCTGGTCCTTCCCCATGAGGTTCAAACCAATCACTGTGGTGAATTTCAGAACCTGACCCAATTGAGAGTAGTCAGTACATTAATAACCTGCAACTACAGGCAAGGTCTGGAGGGACGGGAGACTTAATACTACCAAGGAGGTGCTAGGCTGCCAGCATAAAAGTAAATATTAACCTTTCCAGCATTATCTGTGCGCAAGAAAAGAAATGCAATGAGTCAGTGTTAACTTTTTTTTTTTTTACCATATCACTGGCACACTGGGACATTTCCTTTCCTCACAGTTAATGCGGGCAGTGAGATTCATGTAATTAATCATGAATGCTCTATTTAAAACTGACAGATGGCAACCCTACCTATAAATTATTAGGTTAGAGCAGCTTTTTTGCAGAATGTTACTATGTTAACAAGCTGCACATTTTTGCATTTAGCTTGTGACTGTTTTCATATACCGGGTACGTGTCTATTCTAGCCCTTGATGGAGCAGATTAATGTAAGTGGATGAGTGGATGACAGCAGTAAGCTTGCAGTCATCATTAAACTTAGCTACATTTTGAGGACATTGGCTTGGATGTCTACAGTATAAATGCCAAAGAGGTGAGTGCCCAGCACTGATCCCTCTGGTACCAAAGAACTGCAATTTTATGTTCAGACAGGATACCAGCAACTCTCACAGCTTGGAATCTGCTGGACAGACAGTTTGTAATCCAACCAGCAACATGGGGTTTACATTAATTTTGCCTAATCTTTCAGTAATACCAGCATGACAGATAGTGTCAAAAGCAGCATGACAACAGTCTCTGTAACTGTCAAAACCGTTAGCCAGGTCAAGCAGCATACTTACAACCTCTGTAACTTTTTCAAAGAAGCTTACTAGGCTCAGGAAGCAGGACCCTGTGTAGGGAAGTCATAGTGGCTGTTCCCCAGGTATCGGGCACAGACAGACCCTGTGGAAAGGTTCAGGTTGGACAGTATAAGTTCAGGCTCAGACAGAATATACTTGGTACTGATGATAATGATGCCTGGTATGGTATTTGGCCCCACAGAAATATTATTTTTAGACTTTGACAGGGATTATACGACTTATAAGGCATCGACCCCTTTATCACTAGGTGGGTTGCAAAAGTACAGTTTTGTACCTACCATAAATGTAGATGTTCGAGTGCTAATACAGCTGCAGTCATAACAGATGGGTTTTCCTGCCGTCAGGCGGGTCCTTGGTCGGCCGAATTCCAAAGTCTAGGTCCGGCGTCGGTTGTCGTCGCTTCCTCCCTGACGTCAGTGCGACAGGGGTATAAAAGATCCAGCCAATGCCATTTTCTTCAGTTTTTCTTGCCCCAGATGTCAGGTGCCCCCAGAAGGAAGGCAATACATAAAATGATGTAATAATGCAATGCAATATAATAAAAAAACAGTAGTTGTAAGCAAATACACCATAAAAGAATACCCCAATCAGGTTGTATGAGGAGGTGTTAGCCGTTAGGCCTGTCCCAAGAAGGGAAGGAGGGAGGGAAACCTGGACTGCAGCTGTATTAGCACTCAAACATCTACATTTATGGTAGGTACAAAACTGTACTATGTTCATCGTGCATACAGCTGCAGTCATAACAGATGGGTAGAATCCCAAAGCTAAAAAAAGGGGTGGTAGGCACTAGGTGGAACTAGGAGGAGCCAGGATGCCCTGCAAGACTGCAGTGGCAAAGCCTGCTCTAGATTTGGAGTATAACGCTAGGTGATAGTGCTTGGAGAAGGTATGTACGGAACTCCAAGTGGCTGCTTCCAAAATATCTTTGGTAGGAACCCCCCTGAGGAAAGCTGCAGAGGTAGCTGTGGCCCTTGTGGAGTGAGATCTGATGCCTGCAGGTACAGATTTACCATGAAAAGAGTAACAAAAGCGTATGCAGTGGGCTATCCACTTTGAGATTGTCTGTTTGGAAATAGGCTTCCCTTGAGCTCCTGCAGCATAGGACACAAAGAGTTGCTCTGATTTTCTGAAAGGCTTTGTTCTGTCCAAATAATAACGCAGCTGTCTGTGAATGTCCAAGGAATGTAGTAGTCTTTCCCCTTTGTTTTGAGGATTAGGTAAAAGGTAGGTAAGTGGATAGCCTGATTCAAGGCTACCCTGGATACTACCTTTGGCATAAAGGACGGATTGGTTCGTAAGGTAACTCTGTCCTGATGGAAAATGATGAAAGGCTACACAGCCATGAGGGCTTGTAGTTCAAACCCTGAGCTGAAGTGATTGCCAGGAGGAAGGCTGTTTTCCAAGACAAGTATTGCAGTTCTGTTGAAGCAGCTGGCTCAAAAGGAGGCAAGGTCAGTTTTTCTAGTATGAAATTGAGGTCCCAAGCAGGTACTGGTTGTTTCCTTGGGGGTTTTATATTCTTAGCCCCTCTGAGGAACTGTCTTAAGAGGGGATGAGAGAATAAAGGAGGATCAGTGTTGCATTCTGCAGAAATGGCTGAGGCATGGATTTTGATGGAGGAAAATGAAAGTCCATTGCTTAGCATCTCAGCTAGGTACTGTAATATTTGGGGTAAATTCAGTATTCCAGGATTCTGACCCTTTTTCTCATTCCATGCACAAAACCGTTTCCATTTTGCAGAGTAGGCTTTTCTTGTAGAAGGTCTTCTGGCCTCCAAAATGACATCCTGCACCTCCTTGGAGAGTAGGGCCTGTTGTGAATTTAAGGAATCTTCCATGTGGCTAGATTGAGTGTTTTCAGCTGGCTGTGAAGAGTTTTGAAGTTGTGCTGAGTCAGTAGAAGAGGCATTAGAGGCAGGATCCATGGTGGGGAATGCGTCAAGCTTTTCAGGAGTGGGTACCAGTGTTGTCTTGGCCAGTCTGGAGCAATGAGGATCATCTTTGGTCTGTGTGCTCTGGTTTTTAATAGAACTTTGGGCAGCAGAGGGAGAGGTGGAAAGGCATAAACTGTCATTGTTGCCCAACTGAAGGAGAGTACGTCCACTTTCCAGGCCTGTGGATGAAAGGTCCTTGAGCAGAATTTTGCCAATTGGTGATTTCTGTGGGAGGCAGAGATCTATGTCTGGCCTTCCCCATGCTTGAGTGATCTTTGTGAAAACTTGAGGATGCAACTTCCATTCGTGTGGATCTGTCATATTTCTGCTTAGGTTGTCTGCCAGTGTGTTTTCCTTGCCTGGCAGGTACTGTGCTTGAAGCTTGATTTGTAATTCCAGAGCCATGTTCCAAAGAGACATGGCTTGCCTGCATAGGGGGGATGAATGGGTACCTCCCTGTTTGTTTATGTACCACATTACTGTGGTGTTGTCCGTCCTTATCAATAGCTGGCCTGGATGCAATAGGTCTTTGAAAGCTATAATAGCCTTTATTACTGCTAGCATTTCCTTCTGATTGATGTGTAGGTGCTTTTCTTTTTGGGAGCATTTGCCCTGAATGCACTGATCTGTCATGTGCGCCCCCCAGGCGTAGTCCGAGGCGTCTGTTGTGATGATTTGATTTGCTTGAGGCTTGCAGAATGGGAGACCTGTGTTTCTTTGGCATGCTTGAGCCCACCAGAGAAATTCCTTTTGAAGACATGAAATTAGTGGTATTATTGTTTCCAAACTGTGGCTGTGTTGAGACCATAGGTTTTTTAGGTACCACTGAAGTTTCCTCATATGCAGCTTTGCACATGGGATCAGTAGGATGCAAGATGCCATGAATCCCAGAGCCTGCAGGATTTTCCTTGCAGTCAGCCTGGTGAAAGTTGCCAGTTTTCTGAAGTATTGAGTTAGTTGCCCTTGTTTCTCTGGTGTGAGGTAGGCCATCTGGGTGTTTGTATCCAAGCTGGCACTCAGGAAAATTATTGTTTGAGAGGGTATTAGCCTTGATTTCTTTTTGTTGACTGTGTATCCCAGAGAATTCAACAACATTATTACAAATGCCAGATGTTTCATAAGTATGTGCTTGCTGTCCGCTTGGATCAGACAGTCGTCCAGATATGGGTATATTTGTATCCCTTGACGTCTGCAGTAGGCGATTACTGATGCCAGGCATTTCGTGAACACAAGCCAAAGGGCAATGCAGAGAATTGATAATGGGTTGAACCTGCAAGAAATCTGAGGTATCTTCTGCAATCTTGTCTGATTGGGACATGCAGGTATGCCTCCTTGAGGTCCACTGTTACCAGCCAAGACTCCTTGCCCAGCATGGGAAGAAGCTGCTGTAATGTGAGCATCTTGAATTTTGTCACGAGTAAAAATGTATTTAGGATGGATAGGTCCAAAATAAGTCTCCAATCTTTTCCCTTCCTTGGTACCAGGAATAGTCTGGAATAAAAACCTTGACCCTGTTCTTGTACAGGTACCTCTTGAATAGCTTTCATGTCCATGAGATCTGAAATTTGTTTTTGTGCCTCTGCCCTTTGATTGTGTGGCAGGTTTGGCATGCCTCTCATTTTTGGAAGGGTGTGAAAGTGCAATCTGTAGCCTCTGTCTATAATGTCCAGGATCCATTTGTCTTTTGTGACAATATTCCAATTTTTCGAAAATAATGCCAGTTTTCTGCCTAAAGGTGCTGCCATTTGAGCCTTGCTTGGCATGCAAAGGGGAAAGTCATTGGTTCTGCTTTCTGAATGGCTGTGAACTATCCTCACCACCTCTTTGAGTGGGTGCTTGCCATTGTCTGCCTCTAAATGATCCTTGAGATTGCCCTCTGCCCCTCGGGCGCCTGTATCTACCTCTTTAGAGTCTGTCCGTGGCTGGAAAGGACCAATTTTTGGAAGGCCAATTTCTACTGAAACGTGGAGGTTGTACCTGTAGGAAATATTTTACTGTTTGCATTGATTTTGCCTTTTCCTCCATTTTCTTTAATACCTCCTCAGCTTTAACACCAAATAATACATCTTTTTGCAGAGGAGCATCTAGTAATTTAGCTTTGACATGATCTGGTAAGGTTTGCTCTTTGAGCCAGACATGTCTACGTATGACTGATCCTGTAACAGCAGCTCTACATGAGGCCTCTAAAGCATCAAAACCACATTGCAAGGTATGCTTACCCACTTGTTCTGCACTATGTATCAAATCCTGCAACTCCTTCAAGTCTGGTTGTTCAGGTTGTGACATTTTGTTTCTCAACTGTGATAACAGAAATTGTTGGTACTTTAACATATGGAACTGACAGTTTAATGCCCTCATGGTTAAGGTGGCCGAGGTGTAAACCTTTTTCCCGCACCTCTCTAAAGCTCTGGAATCTCTCTCTGAAGGTAATGGATTTTTAGCAGTGGAGGCCTTAATTCCCTTGGGACCCTGTGATATAGTTTCTGGGTCAGCAGCATTTGTATAGGAATTAGTGTGAGTCAGGAACCTGGTAATACCGGTCAGGCTTGACTGGAGCTGGAGGTAAAGAATCTGTTAAGGCAGGCCTCCGAATACACGTCATCTAGAATGTCTAAGACAGGAGGTATAGCCAGAGGCCTGTGCTGAGGGAGCAAGAGGAAATCCCTAAGCCTTTTCTTGGTGTCTGAGTACTCTTGGCCTTCCCAGTGGAAGTGTTCCCTCAAGGTATGTAAGGTTTCCCCAAAAGAGTAATCCTCAGGGGAGGAGACAGAGGGAATGGACTCCTCTGCATCAGAATCTTCAAAAGGGGAGTAAGAATGTTCCTGGTCTTCAGAATGTTCTGAAATAATGGAGGCCTGGTCCGAGGAGGGGGATTCTTCCTCCACTCTGGGTCTTTTGTCAGGGGGGGGGGGGTTGAGAACCCCTAATAAGAGTAATCAAATCCTCAGCCATTTTGAGCATCTGCTTTTTAGGCATGGGGCCTTGAGAAGGGCCCTGAGGAGCCTGTCTTTTAGTATGCATGGCTGATTTAGACTTAGTGAAAGCCTTGATGGAAAAAGAAGAGGAAGGCCTGAAGACACCTTGAGAGGTGGCAGGTCTATCTAAACTCTGAGTTTCACCGCCAATAGTGGCTTTGGTATCTGTAGTCGGTGTGTGGGCCGAAGAGCCTGAGACCTCGGGTACAGAAGACACCTCCAATGAAGTGTCGTCGGTAGTCAGGGGCTGCGTAGGCGCCTCACTGAGAACCGGACCACCTGTAGTTGGCTTTGGCATGGTGTCGGTGGAAGTCGCGGACCTCGAATGTCGGTCCTTATCTTTGCATCTTTTACTCAAAACTGGAGTCGGAGTATCCGACGACATAATGTAATTAAATTTTTTGCCAAAATAGTGTTGGGCGAACTCCGCCCGACGCTTAATAGTGCGTCTGTTGAATGTAGCACAAAAACGACAGGCCGAGACGTCATGGTCTGGGCCTAGGCAAGGAATGCAGAGGGAATGGAAATCCTTATGCGGTATTTGCTTCCCACAAGAAAAGCAATTATTAACTTTGTCTGACATCGGTCTGAGGCAAGAAAAGTTTCAACGGGTACTTAGCTTTCAAGAAGACTTCGGTAGAAAAATATTCGTAATCTCAGGAGCTGGCCGAAGGGCACTTGTGAACTGCTTCTGCTTCGGGCACCGCGCGGCAAGAAAGACTGAAGAAAATGGCGTCGGCTGGATCTTTTATACCCCTGTCGCACTGACGTCAGGGAGGAAGCGACAACAACCGACGCCGGACCTAGACTTTGGAATTCGGCCGACCGAGGACCCGCCTGACGGCAGGAAAACCCATCTGTTATGACTGCAGCTGTATGCACGATGAACATCTGGCTCAAAGGCAGAACCCACAGTGTGAAAGTAGCTGACTTCAAGTCAGACTGTCGACCAGTCACGAGTGGAGTTCACAGGGTTCGGTCCTGGGTCCTCTCCTGTTTGGTATCTACTGCACCAAAGTCCAGACCAACACAAAAGGACTCTGGCTGACAAAATTCACAGACAATTGCAAGTTGGGAGCTATTACTAACTCCCCAAGTGATGCTGACATCCTACAGAAAGGCTTCGCTGAGAACGACAACTGGTGTCAGAACCATGGCCTTAAGCTCAATGCCAAAAATGTCATCCCCTTTGGGAAAAACCTGGTTCCCATGAATTACCACATCAATGGTAGTCCACTCAACACAGAAGGCATTATAAGAGATCTAGGAACACAGGTTGACAGCAACCTCTCTTTTGACCACCACATTGCCACTGTGGGCAGAAATTAAGGGTTTTGCATCCAGGAAGAAAGACGTCATAAATCCAGAGACTACCCACACTATGGAGTAGACTTCCCATACATGTCAAACAGAGCACCTCACTGGCCCTCTTCAAGAGAAATCTTGATGAGTGGATAGGAAATAGAATATACACCCCAGGGATCACTCCAGTGGCTTTACTCGACAGAGGCACTGGGAACTATGGTTGGGTGGCATGATGCCAGGGTAATCCTATGGGCTAGGCTTGTAAAGGCTACAGGGCCATTAGCCTAGTACACACCTATGAAGCTATACTGATGCAAGGTAATTTCAGGGTAAGCGAAGTTTTCAGGGATAGCAGGGAAATAATGAAAGTAGGTGGGAAAAAGTTAACACTAAATTTGTCTACTAATATATTACATACATCCTTGGGATCAGAATATGCGATAAGGTTATGGATTAGCTCAGTACATTCTTAAATTCCTGACATAATGGAACAAAGCTCTGCTGTTTTCATTGGTATCTATAGCCACTTTATTTCACCCTCCACTTTACTTTTTTCTAACAGTACTCTTCAGCTCCATGTAGGCACATTTCAGCGTGGCACTGAGATAACAGAAGGAGATTTATTACAACTTTTCATTATTTTCTTTCTTTTGTTATAGTTTACCAATTTGAGAGCTCTATCAGAGGGGTTTATTTCTGAATTTAAAATTATGTTTAGGGCAGATGGTACAGACTTTTCTATGCAGCTGTTTAGATGTTGGGACCACTTCCCAGGAATTGTTGGGAATGTTCATAGGTCTTCTAAAAACTGAAGTAGGCTTGGCATGGAGAAGTCCCAAAATACTAAAGACACTCTCACTTGGTGGTAGGGTGGTACCAATGGGCATGACAGAGAAAATGACTTATTTGTGGTCAGATTTAATCAGGGATGAAGAGATGCAGGGTGGAGTAGAGATGGGCCCTTGGTAGGCAAGGACCAGTTCAAGGTTATTAGAGCCTGCTGTGGGAAGTTTATCAATTTGCTCCAGTGCACTGGTATTAACAAAGTCTAGGAAATGCTGAGAATATCCATTTTTGGAAGTGAATGTATGATAATCAAAGTTTAGATAATTAAAGTCCCCTGGTAAGAATGTTTATGATTTGATATTTAATCCCTGAATGATATAGAGTAAATTTCCATGATCTCTGGGAAACACTGACAGGGATCTGTAGTTAGCAATGAAGTTAAAAGTTGGATTTGTTATTGGCGATTTGGACTTCTAGGAGCTCCAAATTAGGGTTAAGGGTAGTTTGACATGAGATGGTGGTGTTTCTGTCACATAGAGATACTCCCCTGGAGTAGTGATATTTGGCTTTTTATCAGGTGATCTTTAAATGAATTTCCTAAACTGCAGGTAATCTGTTGATTCTCTTATGGTTGGAGGTACTGCTTGCAAACATTTGGACCCAGGACTAAGAAGCTATGGTCGCTGAATTTTTGCTAAAGCGATGACGTGTTGGGCTGGAGCATGGTTTGGTTGGATCTGAGGTTGTAGGTTCTTTTCTTCTGTGTTTCTCTTAGTTTATGTTATCATGAAACAGATTTCAACAACCACCTACATGCATGCATGTTACCTTACAACTTATTTCTCCATAACATGTAGCTGCTATTCTTGCTAACAATGCATTTACTCTAAGGTACAGTTCATACCCTGTGTTCTTGTCTCCTGCTCTGTATCTTTCATTACAATTGCCTTCTTTAATACTTTACACCTTTTTCCTCCATCCCCGATTCCTGTAATACACCTCATTTCTTCATAAGTTTCTGCTTGTATCTGTGTATTGTAATGTAGCCATTCCCCTGTCTGCAACAGGAAATGATCCTCTATTTCAAAGCTTTTAGTTTCCTTGAAATTCTTTCATTCAGTTTGATATGAAAAGTATGTCTAATGATTTTTCTTCAATTCTTCTTTTTCTTCCTCCCCATAACTGCTTTACATCTGGATTTCTGTGGCTGTCTACTTTGGGATCATGTAGTTTTTAGGATGCTTCTTATATCTATTCCTTAAAAAGAGAAACACAAAAATACCTGCATCTAAATCCGTTATCTTTTTGTGTTTGTACTGTGCTTGATGGGTGGCAAAGGCTACCACTGATGCCCATGTACGGCTGACAAGAAATGCTAATGCCCATTGTATAGCAACAATAAAGTCCAGTCGATGTCATGGCCTACTTATACTGACCTCAGCCACCACTGATCACACACAAAAGCTGCCAAATACAAATTAGGGTAAAGATTATGCCTAAATGTTTACATGCCTGTGCTTATTCATGAAGTGTTTTGTAGAGTGTCAGTGATCAGAGAGAGGGGATCAAGTCCCTGCAATGTTGTATGCTTTTTTTTTTCACTGTTCTTTTTCATTCTGTAACTGGGGAACATTCGCCTATTATGTGCTTCCAGACACTTTCAGTGAGAGTACTTCTGGTTCATCTTGTAAATGCAGTCCTGGGTAGAATATCGCTAAACAGAGTTATGGGTTCAAAATCTCTATACCTTTTTCTTCTACTTCCATTTTGTAAATGTTTAACATTCCCCTGCTATGTTCCTAGAGTATCAGATAAATAGAGCTAATGGTTCAAATCCTCTCATGGTTGTAGTTTTTTTTTCTTTTTTAGGACATTTGCATTTTTGTTTAGGACACAGCACAGGTAGAGTGACCAAACTCTGTTGCTGCTTTTAGTTGTTCCATCTTGTTTTTTGTGTATACCAACCTACCATGTTTGCTTTTCACATTTTTTAATTTCAAGTAGTTCCTTTGCTGGCTTCTGTATGCATCGCACACCCCCTTCTCCATTGCGTTCTGCATCCCTAGGCTTGTCACTACCTCCATGTGCACTCTTATATCCTTTATTTGTGTGCTTCTGTGGCCCTGCTATTAGCTCTACCCTCCTACCTTCTGCGAACTTCTACTTCATTCCACAGCACATTTCTCTGCATTTATGTATCCCTGATTTACAACAATAATGTGCACACAAGCACTACCACATGTGTATACTGTTTTATGCCAAGTACCCTAGAGGCTTGTGCCTGCTCAGTCGTTACTGCAGCTGCTCATTCATTAGTGCACCTATGAGTAAGTCCAATATGGTCTTCCTGTGGGTCCCTACTGTAGCCGAGACGAGAAGCAGCTAGTCACGCACATTTGCATCACTGCATGCATTCCTAATGGGAATTGGGTCATGTCACACATGCAGAGTAAACAGTGTTCACTTGGCTGCAATCCAAGATGTGATTTTTCTGACTCTCTGATTAACTCTTATAGAATATGGCCCAATGTAACTAACACAGACCTTTGTAATAATGTTAAGTTGGTATTCTTCCATGGTATAAAACGGCAAGCCAATATAAAAGCTGCAAAATAAAACTGTATAGATTTTTAAATTCTGAAACTATTAATATAAGCACTATAAAATTGTAGTACTATTGATTACATGTCTTTCAGTTGCATGCTGACTTGTAAAAGTGAGAAATGCCCAATCAAGTGTACTGCTCTTGCACTTTTAATAACAATAAATAACCTCATAAAAATGTTACAAAAGTTTCTTTGCCTAATAATTTACAAGTTACTCAATTACGTTACAAAACAATTCAGAAAGTCTTTGCGGATAACACTGCAATTCTAATTTTAATTGCTTTTCTATTTTCTTTGTGTACAAGTGTTTTGACAGCACATTCATTTTTGTGACCAAGCAGTTTTAATGAAAAAGTAATATCTCTGTTAGCAAAAATAATAGAGATGTTACACTAAATAAAACTGAAGGATCACACTAAATCTATATATAATGCAATCTGCAAGTTCACTTGTTGTTTTAGTAAATTAATTATCACTGATGACAATAAACAGTGTCAGAGGAGGAGGCTGCAATAGTAAAACTGAGTTTTACATATTCCCTTTCTAAAATGTACCACTATCTAAAGTTACAGGTTATGTAAAAGCCAACTATGTGCTGAAGTTCATTCTTATGAAAGGAGTTTAAAATAAATGTTAAATGTAACTACAAGTTTTTTAATGTGTTAGTCCAGATGAACTTTTTTTTCCCTGCCTAGGGTGGACATGCTTGACTGTGCTGATTTATTAAAGAACAAAGAAAGTCTGATGTTACAAGTCTTCATGCTAAAAACATAAAAAGTCCTAGTTCAGTAAAACAAATACATTACCATACATAAATGTTAAACAAAACAAAGGGGAATGAATATGTGTTTAGTGTAATAATCCAAGTGACATACAGTATTCACATAAATATGAACTTACTGTGCTAATAAACTGTTATACTCTAAATAAGCTTTAAAAGTACCATGTTCCTTTGCTCTTTAAGACTCTATTCAAATATTTAGTGTACACTTAAATGTAGTTAATAAACAAGTTCCTCTTTGCACAGTTAATTTAACTTTGTCTAGTTATTCGCAATAAAATTCAATTAAATTCAACAATGCTATTAAATATAATCAAACCTCTCTTAAAACATCAGTAAAAACCTTTTGCTGCAAACCCAGTGACATATCACTAGGTATGATTGAATAAAAATATTTCAAAGACTCTACAAATATGGCTACACCAAATCCTGAAGACATATCTACCTAATAGACTCATTCAATTAACAATAAATCATCTGTATTTGTGAAAAGACTGTTGAAAGCCATGCTGATTCTTAAATAAAAGAATTTACACTGGAGATATTCCAATATTTGCTGTACAAGCAACTTCTCAAAATATTAAACACAGATAATAAAACAGAATAATATTTTTAAATTCCTCTCGTTCTCTTTTTATGAAGATGGCCCCAACCCCACTTGTTTCCAACATGCCAGTAACTCACATCTTAAAACTGATGTGCAAATTATTTTTGACAGGTCACACTAAATAATTACGAAGTTTTAAGAATCTGAAGATCTATGTCATCTTGTGTATCTACAGGCTTAGTTAAACTGCTGGCAACAGGAAAACAAATAAGAAGAGGTATTAACAAAGAACTCAAAACATTCTGCTACACTCTTCAAGAATTTCATTATTCATCTGTTGGATATCTTTCACATCTTCTAGTAACTATATCTTCAAATTTGCCCAACAGATTGTTTACCATTCAACATGTATTTCATTATCCTTTACATGTGGCTAAATCCGTTTAACCAACAAACTTCTTTTTGTCTCTACAAATCATATTCCTGCTCCAGTGTAGCATCAGTGAGAATGTTAACAAGTTTCAAATACCTAAAGCTTTGGTTGGGTTCGGTACCAAGATCCTTTGTATACTTCCACAAGACTGAATTAAATGCCTGGTCTACCTGCTACATGTTACTGTATTAAAAGCCTGTATCTATGGAAGCATGTCAGGCTCTGTTCAAGTGTTTTTATTTATTATCATAACATATTCGTCTGTCTGCTGCTGTTGCCACTGCAACTGAAATTCAAAGAAATTGCAAACAACTCTGAACTGATTCTCCAAATTCATGTCTGGTACCCCAGGGAAACAGCATCATTGCAGCTGGTTTGCTGCCCTTCCTCTTTGGATCTAAACTATTATTATCTTATTTGGATTTAAAAGTCACTATGTATAAGGTCCTCACAACCAAACCAACAACTACAACCCTTATGTTAAGTTCCGCTGGACTATCCTTTTCTGCTATTCCCAAAACCTCTTTACACTACATCTGTAAATTACCATCACTGGACCTATATTTTGGCATTCCATCCCATCCACAGTTAAACAACAACCAGCATCTGAGGCAAAACTCAGACATTTGTTTGTAGTGCAACTTTCACGTCCTTGGCTTTTCTGTTGTACTGAATAGACAGTTCAGACATAAAGCTGTAGATGACATTTACAACAAGATACCAATACTATGTTTACCGGTGATATTTTCATGTTTGAAAGATACTGCATAACACTGTTTTTCTCACTGATGAGGTACACTGATTTTTTGCTATGTTATTATACCTTCCCTCCAGTCACATTAACTAGGTGATGAAGGAAACGAGGTCACAGCATTCCAGATCACATACCTGTGAAGCCACAGATGAATCCAATAACCCTGCAGAATGAGCCTTGACCCTGCCTGGAATATATGGGTCTAATTCATATTAACGCCATTACCAAAAGGTCAACTGTCAAAACAACGAGACTAGAATAACTATAAAAACA
Source organism: Protopterus annectens (assembly GCF_019279795.1). Taxonomy (NCBI): domain Eukaryota; kingdom Metazoa; phylum Chordata; order Ceratodontiformes; family Protopteridae; genus Protopterus; species Protopterus annectens. Next base: position 1,532,065,939 of record NC_056744.1, read on the forward strand.
TCTAACTATTACCATAACGAACCTTAAAACATCAAAATGTGTACTGCTCATGTCAGCCAGTACACGGATGTCCTATAGAGACCGCGCTACACTTATAACAACACCTAGTCCACTTAAATGCAAAATTAAACACAAAACTACATTTTAATCAACAGTTTTGCAGGGGGGCAAGCCCCCTGTACCCCCTCATGTGGGGGGCTGTTCCCAGCACACCCCCTGCAACTTATATATATATATATATATTCTACTCAGAGATCACACTACAGTGGGGAGAAGGGTAAATTTCCCGATCGCCACTGCACTGCGATCTCCATTCAAAAATTTTGAAAAACCTATACTTGTTCCATTAAATGTTCCATTTAAATGGAGAAGTTTGTTGTTAAGTCGAGCATGATCTCCAACCAAAACATCCATGTACTGCCTGACATATGCGTACTTCGATGATACAAGTTTCATTATTTTTTCTCAAAAATCTTTAACAAGTTTCATTATTTTAACAGTTTGATCTCACCAATCTTATGCTGTTCAGGTCTCAATATTCTGTAATTCGACATAGGTTCATAGGTAGGTACTAGGCTATTGGCCCTAGGGCCTATATAAGCCTAGCCAAAGGTACCCTGGCTTTCGCCACCCAAGAAAATTATTTTCCTGTGCCACTGTCGAGCAGAGCCACAGAAGTGATCCCTAGGGTGAATTTCCTATCTCCCATCCAATCATCAAGATTTTTCTTGAACAGTGCTGAGGAGGAGCTTTGTTTGATATAGATAGGTAGTTTGTTCCAGAGTATGGGAAGTCTCTGGGACATGAATCTATCCCTCCAGCATGTTCTGTTTATTGTGGTGACGAGGTTTAGGTCCCTAGAGCGTGTAGCTCGTAGGGATTGGGATTTCTTTAAGTGGAGCATGTCTAAAAGCTCTGGGTTTGACATAGCTTTGTGTGTTAGGCAGAGATCGCCTCTGAGTAGGCGATATGCAACAGAGTAAAGCTGCAGTTTTTTTAGACGGTCTGCATAGGGCATCTCTTTGAGGCCAGTAATCCTCTCTGTGAGGTATTTCTGTGGCCTTTCCAGTTGTTGTAGATGTCTTGTGAGGTACATACCAAAAGGGGCATTGTACTCTATAATGGGTCTAATGAGTGATGAGTAGAGGGGAACAATGACCTCTTTATTCCTGGATGAGAAACCTTTTGTGATGAGGTGTGCCACACAGAAGGATTTCCTGACTACTGTGGCAATGTGATTATCAAAGGAGAGACTACTGTCCACCTGTGTCCCAAGGTCTCTTATCACGCTTTCAGTGTTAAGTAGACTACCACCTATGTGGTACTGAGTTTTTACCAAAAGGAATGACAATGCACTTTTTGGCATTGAGCTTGAGGCCATGGCTTTGACACCAGGCATCTGTCTCAGCAAGGCCCTTTTGTAGGATGTCCACATCTTTTGGAGTTTTGATTATGGCTCCTAGTTTGCAGTCATCTGCGAACTTCGTTAGCCAAAGACCTTCTGCGTTGGCCTGTACTTAAGAGAAGTGGATACCAAACAGGAGAGGACCCAGGACTGAACCCTGTGGTACTCCATTTGTCACTGGTCTGAAGCTGGATTTGGAGTCTGCTACTTTCACAGTGTGGGTTCTGTCAGTGAGCCAGTTGGCAACCCATCTTGTGACATAGGGATTTATACCTAGTTTAGTGAGTTTATCTATAATTCCAGAGTGGGGGATGGTGTCAAAAGCCTTGGCGAGATCTAGATAGGCTGTGTGAACCACCTTACCCTCATCTACGGCTTTGGTGACTGCTTCAAAGAAGTCTATCAGATTTAGGAGACATGATCTGCCTTTTACAAACCCGAACTGGGTGGGGTCCTGAGTTTGGAGATTACCAATGTCATTGTTTATAAGTTCCATGATGATACGCTCCATAGCCTTGCAGATGGGGCACTAGTTTCCGGGGTCTGTGGTGGCTCCCCCTTTGTGGAGTGGGATAACTGTCGCTGTGCGCCATTCAGTGGGCACATAGCCTGAGGTGAGGCTACGATTGAACATGGTACTTAGGTGGGGTGCCAGTTCATTCTGTAGTTCATGTAGAACACAGCCTGGGATGTCGTCAGGTCCCATGAATGCTGTGTTCTTGGCTTTGGATAGTGTGTTTTTTACCTGTGCAGCCGTGATTACAGGAACTTTGCATTCTTCTGGTATAGAGATGGGCCCTTTAGGGGATTACAGAGGGGTAAAGTTAGCACTAAACTTATCTGCCAGGATGTTGGCAATATCCGTTGGTTCTGTATATTTAGTGCCATTGTGCTGTAACTCAGAGCAGATCTGAGTGTTGCCATTGAGATTCTTGACGTAGCTACAGAATGCTTTGTGCAACAATATGAAGGGGATCCATATTTTTTTTGTAGTGAGAACAACAAAAGGTCATAGTCTGAGACAACCACTTTGAAAGAAGTCTCCTTTGACCCCTGATGTCCCCTCTTCTTACGTTCATAAGAAAAGAACAGCTGGTTGGACTTTTGGAAAGGTTTTGTTCACTTAAGCTAGTAAACGAGTTGTCTGTGGACATCCAATACCCTTTTTGGGTTCAGTGAAGAGCAAAGGGAGATGGATATTTTGGCATGAAGTGAACTTGGATACCACTTGGGCAAAAAAAGGATTAGTTCTCAAAGAATCCCTGTTTTTGTGGAAAATTAGATAAAGTTAACCCACCATAAGAGTTTGCAACTCGGACACTCTTCTTGCAGAAGTCATAGCAATCAGTAAAACGGTTTTTCATTTTAAGAACATCAAGTCAACCAAGGAGCCCAAGTGTTAGCTTCTGTAACATAAAATTAAGATCCTAAAGAGAATTCAGCATTTTTTCATGGAGGACCCTTACGTAGCACTCTGTTCAAAAACATGAAAATGCACTGAAAGAGGGGGAATCCATGAGCAGCCATGCTGAAATGGGTAACAAATGAACCCTGACAGAGAAGTAAAACAGGCCACAGGAAGGTAACTTACAAAATATTGTAAAAAGAAAAACACTGGCCCTGAATGGGTGCTAGTTATTTTGTTGGTATCAACTAAATAACCTTTTCCATTTATTAATGTATGATTTTCAGGTAGGAGGCTTTCTTGTCTCCATACATACCTGCTACACATCAGTAAACAGGTGCCTAAACAGTATCAAATATCCTTGTTCTCGTGCGAGTAGATCCAGTCTGTGAGGAAGCTTTGTGAATCTTCAGAAGTACCTTGCAAGTCGGTGGAAAGGCATTTAGGAACATTTCTGTCCAAAGAAAATAAAAGGCATCTAGCTTCCTTATCTTCTTGCATTGTGCCCTGGTGAAGAATTGTGCCAGTTGATTGTTCAGACAAGAGGCAAGTGTACTTGAAGACGTCCCTACACATTGGTCAAATCTTGTCAGACCCACCTGATCTAGATCCCATTTGTAAGAGTCTGCCTTTGTCCTGCTCAGGTCGTCTGCCACACAATTTTGCTCAGATGGCATGTAGAAAGCCTGTAGGGTAAGATTGTTCTATAAAATTATATCCTAAGCTAACATGGCTCGTTTTGAACAGGGGGCAAGATCTGGTTCCCCCTTGCATGTTTATGCACCTCATCACTGTAGTATTGTCTGTCACACCTTGAAGTGGTCCTGGGACCACAGATGATTTAGACAGTGGAGTACCTTGATGATAGCTATCATCTCTTTTAGGTTTATGTGCTTTGGTTTGTCTTTGATTCTCCATAGACAATGCTCCTCAAGCAAAATCTGAGGAATTTGTGATGACTGACTGCTTTGGAACTGGAGGGGAGACTTGGATTCAGAGATATTTGTTGTGGCCAACAAGTGATTTCCCTTATCACAAATCCCAAATCTGGAATTCTAAAAGATAAAGGATGCTGGTGCTGAGACCAAAGAGACTTCAGATACCATTTTATCTTTCTCATATGGAGTCTTGCAAGAAGTTATGAAAATCATGGAAGCCATGAGACCCAGGATCCTGAAGTGTTCCATCTTAGTGACCAAAGTCCAAGTGGAAACCCCTGGAATAATTCTAAACATAGAACTTTTTTTTCCTGTGGAAGAAAAGCACTTTGTAAGGAGATGTCTAGCGGACACCCCAGGGACACAATCTTTTGTGAAGGAGTCAAAAGACTTTTGAATGTCTTGGAATCCCAGCTTGTGCAAGAGATCTCTTACTTAACTGAGATATTCCTGATAGTTTGACAAAGACTCTGAAAAGATAAACAAGTCATCTAAATACAACACATGTGAATACTCTGTAGCCTACAATGGGATTTAACTAGAGCTAGACACTTATGGAACTCTCTTGGAGCAGTGGATAACCCAAAGTGTAAACCAGAGAGCTGATAATGTGATTCAGACATAAAACCTTGAGAAACAACTGAAATCTGAAGGAATATGAATGGAATGGAAAGCATTCTGAACCTGAACACTGTAACAAGCTTATTTAGGAAAGAAAGAAAGATCCAAAACTGGTCTCCAAGCATTTTTTTTCTGACACTAAAACATTCTTGAATAAAACCCTTTTCTCAACTGGGAAGGAGGAACTGCTTCTATTACCCTCTGAGACTGCATGTGTTGTAGGACAGGAGGAAACAGAAGGGTCTGGTATGACAGATGTGGAGGAACTCTCTGAAAAGGATGAATTTCATCCCATTGACATTAGCCTTGCTGAATCAGCCTCAGAACCCTTTTGTCTGAAACAATCTATTTCCAAAAAGAAAGAAATGGAGATTCAGACTTGCTGGAACAGATAAGGGACTACTACAGTGGGGGGCAATGACAAGGTCCCAAAGTCATTCTGCCTTATCTCACTGTCATGACACAAGTCATTCTGCCTTATCTCACTGTCATGACACTGCTTTTTAAAGGTCTGCTTACCAGCATTCTGTTGAGACTGTTTTATTTACTTTTTTTGACAAAACTGAAAGAGAGCAGAAACCCCCTTGGAAAACTTGCAGAAGGTCTGAGAAAAATCTGAGAGATGTCCTGAATCAACTCATCTCCCTCTCATTACATTTTTTGATAATCTCTGCAGCAGATGATCCTAAAACTATATCTGTTTCAAAAAGAAAATTAAAAATCTAATTGTTTACATCTTCTGACAGCTTTTGAGAATGCAACCAGGCAAACTTACTCAACACAGAACCGGTGGCAAAAGCCCTGGAAGCAGTATCCATAGAGTCATTTACAGACTTTAAACACAAAACAGATTTTTTTTCCTCACAACAGGGAACTGCAGATAAACATTCCTATACTTTCACAATTAGTCAAAACAAACTTTAACATATGAACATGACAATTTAAAATTCTAAAAAAATCAAAGTTGCAGAAACATATACTTTTCCTCCAAACTTATCAACAGCTTTACCATCCTTGTCGGAAGGAGAAGGATTAAAAGGAATAAAATGTTTGGCAACAGCTAGATTAACTATAAACTATAGCTGTTGGGTCAGGTCTAGGATGAATGCATAAAAACTTGAAAGATTGAGGAATGTTGCATATTCAATCTGCGCGGGCTGGTTGTCAGGGCAACCACAAGCTGCAACAAATACATCCTGCAATGCTGACAACACTGGGGGGATGGATAGTGGTTCTGGGAAATCCAGTTGTAACAACTCATATTATTTTCTGAGGACCTGCAAAACCTCAGTGCTCTAAAACTGAAAATGCTAGCACATTCTGGAAACAGTCTCAGAGAAAGAGAATCCCTCAAAGGGAGATTCAGGTAGCACACACGTTTCTGAGCGAGTTTGAATCACAAATTTGAGAAGAAAAACCGGCATCTGTTCCATCAGATTCCTCTATAGATTCAAAATGATGAAATTCTTCATGAAAAGTGGAATCCTCTTCTCTTTCACCTGAATCCATCTTATAAGAGGGATCAACGTGCCCTGTACAAGACCTTCAGCCATTCCTAATGAACTAATCGTGTCCGAAGGAACTGGTGCAGAAGATAAATGTTTTGCTTTCTGTTTCTTTTTGACAGGAAAGTTTGGGGCAAACAGGATTAATGGCAGCAACAGTTTCCCCAGGAATGAGCTCAACATTCTGGCTACGTAGGAGAACGTTCCCTGCCACTTCTCCCAGGACTGACAAGAGTGGCTGTCCCTTGCCCACTGGTGGGACCCCAGTAGATGAGGAGGACTTGGTTAACTCCCAGTTCATGGTAGCTGTATGGTCAATACCAGAGGGATCTGAGGAAAAGGATGAGTGGCCTGAGGAACTAGCTTTTGCCATAGCAGTCAACCTCTTGTAGCTGAGCCAAATTACTAGCCTGCTGTGGTAGCAAAGGCTGTTTAACTTTTTCTTTTTGTAGCTAGAAGGAGGACCGACTGTGGAACCAGTATTTTTTCCATATCGAGATGAACATAGCACTTCTTTCCAGGGAAGCCAAGCAGTAAAAGTAAAAAAAAAATAAAACATACTTAAAAGTAACTTTTTCCAAATTAAAAATCAGTAAAAAGCACTTTAATACACTTTGCCAGCTCCCAAAATTAAAATACACTTTATCGACCAGAAAACTAGTTTTAAGCACTTTAACAACTTTTAAAACTGTCAATAACAAAAGTGTGCTCCCATCTAGAAGAACACATAAATCACACGACAGTCAAGAAAAACACAGTTTCCTAGCTTAAAAATGCTTTCCTTATCAGGAAAGTAACTTTAAACAATAAAAAAATTAACTGTGGAAGGTACTTCCCTAAGAGAACTTATCTGCTTAGCAATGGATCCATATTAGCCAACCGTCGATCACTGAAAGCCCACAGAGGAGTGCTCTCATCAGTGGCAGCAATGCTCTGAAGGGCTTGGTGCCTAAACCTGTTTTTAGTCAGCTCTTCTTTAGCTATCTAACAGTTTGGGTGCATGGAAGGTGCCCTGAAATTTTGGAAGCTGGCTGGCTGTTATATCCTTGGCAGAATAGCTACAGCAGTAATCATTATGCTGAACATCCATAGTGAATGTTTCTCTCTCTTTAATTAGTGCTGAGTCTGACATGATACCTCTTGTTGCGGGACTGGATCTAACACTGGGAAGGTCTCATTATTGGCCTGGTTACTAGAATACAGTTGTGACTTTCAGTGATGTCCAGGGAAGGTCTCATCACTGGGTCAATGGGCTGATACTGGAATGCAGTCATGTCTTTCAGGGATATCCAGTCAGGTTCCAGACTCCCTATTTTGTGAATATTTTTAAAAAAACAACTTTCAGTATTTGGTGTTTGTTAATCAGATAACTACAGTGCTTAGAACTCATATTTGTTACACCTGTTACTTTCTTAAATAAAGGTGATTCTCAAGATCAGATAAGATTTATTTTTTTCAAGAATCTAGGTTTTATGGTGAGACATCTTTTGATACAGGTCCTTTAGCCACCTCAGATCATGCCCCTATATTGTTAACATTAGATTTTACTGCTGAAAGCTACCTGAGGAATGGTGACTCAATCTAACCCATTTTAGGGTAGATTTCTTCAACCCAACCATTGGGTGTCAGAACAAGCACGAGTCATTGGTAACCACTGCCTGAGACGAGGTGATCACCTCTCAACCCAATAGGACATTTTTAAATTCACATTTGAAAAGATAACTGAAAACCTATACAAAACAGAATTAACAAGCTTATTCAACTCAAGTGTTACTTGAGATGGTTCAATGCCTCATCCAAGCTTATAACCTTTGAAAGAGAACTGCAATGCTCATGTCTAAAAATGATGTGTATAATAAGGTAACATGCAGAAAAAAAGATGTTATGTACTCACCATAACGTTCCATTCAACTTGTTGCTCTTCATTTGTCTTCGACCTGTGGGACATGGATCTGGGACGGATCCGACTCATTTCTCCGGCATCAGATCCGAACTCCAAGCTCTTCCCCTACCCATAATGCCCCCATCTCCTTCTACCCTTCACATTGAGTTTGCTGCTCACCCCAGCAACCCAACCTGACACAACATTTTATCCTTTGGTACAATAACCCAGATAGTATTATAAGGAATGACTATTCATGCCAAAAAAAGGCCCATGTCTTTTCAAGCCAGACCACTATACAGCCTATAAGGGGGAAGGAGGGAGGGATGGTTGAAGACAAATGAAGAGCAACAGCTCAGATGGAATATTACGGTGAGTACATAACTTCTTTACCTGAAGTTGTTGTCTTCATTTGCTCTTCAATCTGTGGGACACAGTCCCCATCTACCAAACAGCTGGGAGGCCATCATGTAAGGACATTCCGTAACACAGCATAGCCAAAGGATGCCCTACTTCTGGAGAGAAAGTCCAACTTGTAATGGGGATAAAAGTATGTGAAGATGTCCAGGTGGCCACAGAGCAAATGTCATCCAAGGAAACACTGGACCAAAAGGCAGCTGAAGTAGCCATAGACCTAGTAGAATGTGCCTTAACTTTTCCTGGCGGGGACACTCATTTAGTTGAATACGCCAAAAGAATACAATGAGAAATTCATCGAGCAATGGTGACCTTAGATACAGGTTTCCTTAAAAAGGGCTTAGAGTAGGAAACACAAAGTTGATCAGACTTGTGAAAGGCCTTTGTTCTGTGTAAGTGAAAACGTAATTATCTATGAACATCCAGCAGGTGCAATTTATACTCTCCCTTATTCTGAAAGTTTGGAAAGAAGTCAGGAAGGTTGATAACTTGATTGATGTTTGAATCTGAGTCTACTTTTGGCAGAAAGAAAGGGGTAGTGCACAAAGATACCCTATCTTTATGGAAGATCATGTAAGGAGGCTTAACTGATGAGACCTGAAGCTCCAGCACTCTTTTAGCTGTAGTAATAGTAATTAGGAAGGCTGTCTTCCAAGAAAGGAAAGTACAGTTGTGTACACTTACCATAAATGTAGATGTTCGAGTGTATTCACTGTTGCAGTCATCACACTTGGGTTATCCTGCCAGGGGTAGCCCTCAGTCGGTCCTAACACCAGAGGCTTAGTATTTCTATGTCAGTTGCTGTTGCTTCAGGACTGATGTTAGGCCGTCAGTGGTATAAAAACAGGCAGCCAACGCCATTACATCAGTTTTTCTTGCCCCAAATGTCAGGAGCCCCCAAACAGGGAGCCAAGTTATGGTGGAAAAAAAACACCAGTAAAAAGTAAATACCAAAAGCCCTGTAAGGAGTGAGGAAGATAGACAGAGAGAGAGAGAGAGAAGGGGGCTGGAGGGTGGGTGCAACAGTGAATACACTTGAACATCTACATTTATGGTAAGTGAACACAAAGTACAGTTGTGTACACTTACCATAAATGCAGATGTTCGAATGTATTCACTGTTGCAGTCATTACATTTGGGTAATTTGGTGGCAGGTTGCCCTCAGTCGGCCTGAATTCCAAAGTCTTGGGTCCTGCATCGGCTGCTGTCGCCTCTTCCCTGACATCAGGTCGTCAGGGTTATAAAATATGCAGCCAACGCCATTTTCTTCAGTTTTTCTTGCCCCAGATGCCACGTGCCCCCTAAAAGGGTAGCCAAAATTTATATGTAAACATTGATGCATCAGTATAAACTTTACCTTCATCTACAAGCAGATACACCACATAGGTTGTATAAATCAAATTTATATGTAAACATTGATGCATCAGTATAAACTTTACCTTCATCTACAAGCAGATACACCACATAGGTTGTATAAATCAGAGAAAAAAAGATAAGTTCCAGTAGAAAAAAGGGGAATGGTGGTTGGGTAACCTGGACTGCAACAGTGAATACACTCGAACATCTACATTTATGGTAAGTGTACACAACTGTACTATGTTCTTCGTGTTTCACTGTTGCAGTCATTACATTTGGGTAGAATCCCAAAGCTATGGTTGGGAGGCTGGAGCTAAACAGCATTAGCAGCGGCTATAAGGCCCTGCAGAACTGCAGTGGCAAAGCCTGCCCCGGATTTAGAGTAGAGTGGCAAATGATAATGCTTTGTAAAGGTGTGAAATGAACTCCAAGTAGCAGCCTCTAGAATGTCTTTGGTTGGTACTCCTCTGAGAAAAGCTGCTGAAGTGGCTGCAGCTCTGGTGGAATGTGGCCTAATGCCCTTGGGCACTGGCTTGCCATGGTGTAAATAGCAGAAATGAATGCAGTGACGTATCCACTTAGAAATAGTCTGCTTTGAAATAGTCTTTCCTTGTGATCCTGCAGCATATGCCACTAGTAATTGCTCAGTTTTCCTTAAAGCTTTAGTTCTGCTAAGGTAGAATCTAAGCTGACTGTGTACGTCCAAAGAATGCAGAATTCTCTCCCCCTTGTTCTGTGGATTTGGATAAAAGGTTGGCAGGTGAATACTTTGGTTAAGAGCTACAATGGAAACCACCTTAGGCATAAATGTTGGATTTGTCCTGAGAGAGACCCTGTCTGGGTAAAATATGATAAAAGGCTCCACAGCCATGAGCGCCTGTAGCTCTGACACTCGTCTTGCAGAAGTAATTGCTAGGAGCAGAGCTGTTTTCCAAGATAAAAAACTTTATATCAGAGGTAGCAGCTGGTTCAAATGGAGGCAGGGTAAGTTTTTCCAAGACATAGTTGAGGTCCCATGCAGGTATTGGTGATCTCCTTGGGGGCCTTAAATTTTTGGCTCTTGTAAGATACTGCTTTAGCAAAAGATGAGAAAAGATTGGTGGCTCTGTACTGTAATGAGCCGAAATGGCAGAGATATGGATTTTAATTGATGAGAAAGATAGGCCTTTGTCCAGCATCTCAGTTAAGTATTGTAAAATCTGAGGAATATTTGGTACCGCTGTATCAGTTCCTTGTGCTTGATTTCAAGCACAGAATCTCTTCCATTTTTCAGCATAACATTTTCTAGTACTAGGCCTTCTGGCTTCCAAAATGACATCCATCACAGCTTTACTGAGAGGTGTCTTTTGTATAGCTACATGATCAACCATGCTGCCAGATTCGATGTTTTGAGTTGGTTGTGCAGTATCTAATTGTTTTGCTGGGCCAGTAGATGGGGTATTTGAGGTAAGGTCCAAGCTGGGTATTGAGACAAGTTCCTTAGGACTGGGTACCAGTATTGCCGGGGCCAGTCCGGGGCAATTAGTATCATCTTTGGCTTCTCTTGTCTGACTTTTAGGAGGACCTTGGGAAGGAGAGGCAGTGGAGGAAAGGCATACACTGATAGGTTCTTCCAGCTGAAGAATAGGCCGTCCATTTTCCATGCTTGTCTGTGATAAGTCCTTGTGCAGAATCTTTTTAGTTGGTAATTCTGAGGGGAGGCAAATAGATCTATGTCTGGGCTCCCCCATTTCTTTGTTATCATGCTGAAGACTTGTGGATCCAGTCGCCACTCTTGGGGATCCATGAGGTTTCTGCTTAAATCATCTGCCAGAGTATTTTCCTTTCCTGGCAGGAATTGTGCCTGAAGATGTATTTGGTAAGTCAAAGCTGTGTCCCACAGTGTCATGGCTAGTCTGCAAAGGGGGTATGAGTGTGTGCCCCCCTGTTTGTTTATATACCACATGAGCGTGGTGTCATCTTTATCAGTAGTTGTCCTGGATTAAGTAGGTCCTTGAAGGCTGTCGGGGCATTTTGAACAGCTAGCATCTCTTTTTGGTTGATATGTAGATGCATTTGTTTTGGGGACCATGTGCCCTGAATGCATCTTCCTGCCATGTGGGTCCCCCAGGCATAATCTGATGCATCCGTTGTTGGTGTTTGCCTGACTGGGGGTAATGTGAAGGGCTGTCCCATGTTTTGGTGACATGCCTTTGCTCACCATCGAAATTACTGTTGCAGGCAGGGAATGAGAGGAATCATTGTTTCCAGACTGTGGCAATGTTGAGTCCAAACACTTTTTAGGTACCATTGAAGTTTCCTCATATGCAGTCTTGCATATGGAATCAGTAGGATGCAGGATGCCATGAAGCCCAAAGCCTGCAGAATTTGTCTTGCAGATAACGGCCTTTGTCAACATTGTGAAATAGTCAGTTGCCTTTGTTTGTCTGGCGTGAGGTAAGCCATTTGGGCAGTTGTATTCAAGCTTGCACCAGAAATGTTATCTTTTGAGAGGGGGTACTAGATCTGATTTCTTTTCGTTTACTGTGTACCCTAGGCATGTTAGAAGCCTTTTCACAAACGCCAGATGTTGAAGAAGAATGTCCTTGTTCCCTGCTTGAATGAGACAGTCGTCCAAGTAAGGCTATATTTGTATACCTCTTTGTCTGCAGAATGCAATTACTGGAGCCAGGCACTTTGTGAAGACCCTGGGTGCAGTAGATAAGCCAAAGACAGTGCAGAGAATTGGTAATGCATTGAACCAGCCTTGAATCTGAGGTATCTTCTGCACAATTGTCTTATTGGGACATGCAGGTATTCCTCTTTTTGATCTAATGTCACTAGCCAAGCATTCTTGCCCAACATGGGCAGAAGCTGCTGCAAAGTCAGCATTTTGAATTTTGGGATATCCAGGTATGTGTTCAAAATAGACAGGTCCAGTATTGACCTCCAGGCCTTGTCCTTTCTGGGTACCAGGAACAGCCTTGAGTAAAATCCTTGTCCCTGTTCTGGTAATTGCTGAATGGCCACCATGTCCATGAGGGACGTAATCTGTTTTTGTGCCTCTGCCCATTGATTTCTTGGCAGATCTGGCCAACCGTTTGCCCTTGGCAGAGTATGGAAATGGAACCTGTAACCTTGTGACACTATATTTAGAACCCATTTGTCCTGGGTTATAATTTGCCAATTTTGAGCAAAAAGTGCTAATCTTCCCCCTAAGGGTGCTGCCAGAAGATAAGTGCTTGGTGCAGGCAGAGGGAAGTCATTAGGACTGTTTTCTGTAGGTTTGCGCTTTATCTCCTCCAGATTTTGAAGTAGAAGCGCCCCATTGCTTTGACCTGTAAGAATCTTGTGCCTGGGATCTGGAACCCCTAGGGCGTCTGGATCTGCCCCTTTGCGCTCTTTCTGACACAGGAAAGGACCAATTTTTTGTAGGCCAGTGTCTACTGAATCTAGGTGGCTGAACTTGTAAAAAGTTTTTAGCAGTTTGCATTGACTTAGCTTTGTCTTCCATTTTCTTTAATACCTCTTCTGCCTTACCACCAAACAAAGTATCATGCTGTAAAGGTGCATCTAATAATTTAGCTTTAACACGATCAGGCAGATTTTGTTCCTTTAACCAAGCATGCCTCCTAATTACAGATCCTGTAACTGTGGCCCTGCAGAAGGCCTCCAAAGAATCAAAATCACATTGCAAAGTATGCTTTCCAACTTGTCCAGCTGCATGCAATAAATCCTGTATTTCTTTATTTTCAACACATTCAGAGTTTAACATAATTTTCTGTTTAAGCAATCCCATAACATGTTGTTAATATTTGAGCATATGAAACAGTTTAAATTGCCAAGGTTGCAGATGTGTAAACCTTTTTTCCCCATCTATCCAGTGCCCTTGAATCTCTGTCAGAGGGTGTAGGATTATTTGCTGTTGAGGCCTTAACTCCCTTTGGACCCTGTGAAATAGTTTCTGGGTCAGCAGCAGGGTTTCTAAATAGAAATTTGTGTGAGTCAGGGACCCTGTAATATCTGTCAGGCTTACTGGGAGCTGGAAGTAAGGAGTCAGGGGTCAAGCTTGACTCCGCAAACACATCATCCACAATGTCTGACACAGGGGGCATGGCTAAAAGCCTATGCTGGGGTAGAAGAAGGAAATCTCTGAGCCTCTTTTTAGAGTGAGAAGTCTTGGCTTTCCCAGTGAAAATGCTCCCTCATGGTATGTAAGGTTTCCCCAAATGAATAATCCTCAGGAGGAGATGCTGAAGGGATAGATTCCTCTGCATCCAAATCCTCATATGGGGGTAAAGAATATTCCTGATCAGAAGAGGAATCAGAAGAAATAGAAACCTGATCTGAAGATTCATAGTCAGTGTCTTGACTAGGCCTCTTATCAGGAGGGGGATGGGAACCCCTGATCAAGGTAATCAGGTCTTCAGCCATTTTGATCATCTGTTTTTTGGGCATAGAGGCCTGTACACGTGGCTCATGAGTCAGTTTCTTTGCTTTAGAAGATGCTTTAGTCTTTGTCTTTGCAGCTGTCATCGGTTTAATGTAAAAATGCTGAGGTCTGAATACCCCCTCAGAAGCCGGTACCTGCTCAGCAGCTCCGGACCCATCTGAGGGATCAGCATCAGAGGCTCCAATACTGTGAGTATCCAATGGCATGGCCGACTCCACGTGGGAATCGGTAGCGGGCTGCGACTCTAAAGTAGCGGGTGTCAGGGGCTGAGAAAGCACCTCACTGAGAACCGGCGACTGGCTTAGGAGAAGCTTCGTCGGTTTTGGACCTCGGATGTTTGTCTCTATCCTTTTCTTTGCGCTTTTTAAGAATTCCGGTAGTCGGATGACTATTCAATGACATTTTTGGATAATTAAACCTGCTACCAAAATATTTTAAGGCAAAATTATACCGACGCTTAATAGTGCGTTGGTTAAATCTAGCACAAAACCGACAACCAGTAATGTTGTGATCAGGGCCTAGGTAAGGAATACAGTAAGAATGAAAATCCTTATGAGGTATTTGCTTCCCACAGGTAATATAATTAAGCTTTTTCTGACATCAGTCTGGAGCAAGAAAAAAGTTTCCCCAATGGGGTACTTAGCTTTAGTGAAGACTTTGGTTCTAAAACTCAAACACGAATATTTCAGGAGTCGGCCAACCGGCTCTTGCGAACTGCTTCTGCTTCGGGCACCGCACGGCAAGAAAGATTGAAGAAAATGGCGTTGGCTGCTTATTTTATACCCCTGACGACCTGACGTCAGGGAAGAAGCGACAGCAGTTGACGCAGGACCCAAGACTTTGGAATTCAGGCTGACTGAGGGCAACCTGCCAGCAGATTACCCAAATGTAATGACTGCAACAGTGAACACAAAGAACATCTGTACTATGTTCTTCATGTTTCACTGTTGCAGTCATCACACTTGGGTTGATTCCCAAAGCTGAAGAATGGGTGGAGGCAGTCAAGAAGAGTTGGGGGCTGGCTAGTATGCCCTGCAGGACTGCGGTTTCAAAGCCCGCCTGGATTTAGAAAAGATAGGCAGGTGGTAATGCTTGGTGAAGGTATGGACAGATCTCCAAGTTGCAGCTTCCAGAATGTCCCTGGTAGGGACTCCTCTGAGAAAGGCTGTAGAGATTGATGTTCTGACTCCCTGAGGGGGTGGTTTCCCATGGTGTAACAGAAATGGATATAATGTGCTATCCATTTGGAGATGGTTTGTTTTGATATGGCCTTGCCCTCTGCTCTGGTGCAAAGCTCACTAGTAACTGGTCAGATTTCCTAAAGCACTTATTCCTATCAAGGTAGAATCTGAGCTGTCTGTGCACATCTAAAGAGTGCAGGATCCATTCCCCTTATTTTGAGGATTAGGAAAAAAGGTAGGCAAATGGATAGATTGGTTGAGAGCCACACTGGACACCACTTTAGGCATGAAAGTTGGGTTAGTCCTGAGGGAGGCCCTGTCAGCATGAAAAATGATGAAGGGTTCCACAGCCATAAGTGCTTGTAGCTCAGACACTCTTCTAGCTGAAGTGATGGCCAGAAGCAAGGCTGTTTTCCAAGAGAGGAATTTGGGTCTATATTAGTGGAACGAAAACTGACCAGCAAAACCCATTTGAGCAACACATACTGAGCGAATGTCTCAAATATCAAAGAACAAAAATAAAAAACCTAACAGACGAAAACTATCACTAACTGTTTTATGAAGGGGGGCAAGCCCCCCTGCACCCCCCCCACACCCCCGCTACTTAAATAAACCAACTCTGAGATTGCACTCTATTGAAGTAAAGGGAAGACTTCCCTATGGCAATCTCCGTTCACTTTTGCAATATTTGAGACATTCGCTCAATATGCGTCACTCAAACAGGTTTCACTGAAGTCAGTTTTCGTTCCAATAATATAGACCCGAGGAATTTTAACTCTGCTAACACTGCAGGCTCAAAGGGGGGTAGCATGAGCTTTTCCAACACAAAGTTAAGGTCCCAAGCAGAGGTAGCGGCTCTTCTTGGTGGCCTCAAGTTGTCAGCCCCTCTCAGGAACTGCTTGATGAGAGGGTGTGAGAAGAGAGGTGGTTCAGTGCTATGAGCAGAGATGGCAGAGGCATGGATCTTAATGGAAGAGAAGGATAGGCCCCTGTGGAGTAGGTCTGCTAGGTAATCCAGGATGAGAGGTAAGGAGAGCTCTGCTGGATCCACTCCTTTAGTCTGGATCCAGGAACAATACCTTTTCCACTTCTCAGCATATGATTTTCTAGTACTAGGTCGTCTGGCTTCACGTATCACATCCAGTACCTGCTTGCTTAGGCTGGCCACTGGAGAAGTCAAGGGATAAGCCAGGCTGCAAGGTTCAGGGTCTGCAACTGTGGATGCAAGAACTGTCCCTCCTGCTGAGTCAGGAGAATTGGGATTTGGGGTAGGTGCCATGGAGGAAACGGTGACAGACTGCGCAGTAGTGGGTACCAGTGTTGGCGTGGCCAGTCTGGGGCAATGAGGATTGCCCTTGTTCTTTCCTCCCTTATCTTGAGTAATACTCTTGTAAGAAGAGGTAGAGGGGGAAATGCACAGATTGAGAGATTTGCCCACTGGAAGGATAGTGCATCCACTTTCCAAGCCTTGCTGTGAGGTTCCCTGGTGAAGAATTTGCTGAGCTAGTGGTTGCAGGGGGAGGCAAAAAGGTCCACCTTCGGGCTACCCCATTTCTGGGTCACAAGGCTAAAGGTGCAGTGGTTCAATTGCCACTCGTGTGGGTCTAGGAGATTTCTGCTTAAGTTGTCTGCCAGAGAGTTTTGGTTGCCTGGCAGGAATTGAGCTTGCAGGTGAATATGCATAGCTGAGGCCGTGTTCCAAAAGGTCATGGTTAGCCTGCAGAGTGGGTAAGAGTGGGTTCCCCCCTGCTTGTTGATGTACCGCATCACTGTGGTATCAGTTTTGATTAGTAGAGGCCCTGGAGAGAGTAGGGATCTGAAAGCTGTCAGAGCGTGCTGAACAGCTAGCACCTCTTCTTTTTTTAGTTGATGTGCAGATGAATTTGATTTGGGCTCCAGTGGCCCTGAATGCACCTGCCATCCAGATGTGCACCCCAGGCATAGTCTGATGCATCTGTGGTTAGGGTCTGGGTGGCGTGGGGTTGTGTAAATGGAAGCCCCTTGTTGTGGTTGCATGCTGCTGCCCACCAAAGGAACTCTTTCCTTAGACAAGTTATCATAGGTATGATAGTTTCCAGGTCCAGAGAATATTAGCACCAAAGACTTTTTAAGTACCATTGACGTTTCCGCATATGCGTCTGGCATATGGTATTAGTAGAATGCAGGAAGCTATGAACCCTAGAGCTTGCAGGATTTTCCTTGCAGATAACTGGGTTCTAGTGGCCATTTGAGTGAAGTAGCATGTCAGATAGGCTTGTTTTTCTGGAGTAAGGAATGCCATCTGGGATGCTGTGTCCAAGCTTGCTCCCAGGAATACAGTTTTTGACTGGGGACTAGTTTGGATTTGTTTTCATTGATAGTGTACCCCAGGGAGGTTAGAAGGTCCTTTACAAATGTCAGGTGCTGCAACAGCTTTTCCTGACTGTCTGCCTGAATCAGGCAATCATCCAAGTAGGGGTAAATTTGAATATTTCTCTGTCTGCAATAGGCAATGGCTGGAGCCAGGCATTTTGTGAAAACTCTGGGAGTAGTGGATAAGCCAAAGGGAAGTGCAGAGAACTGATAATGCATAGATCCTGCCCTGAAACGTAGAGATTTCCTGCAGGAGTCCCTGATTGGGATGTGCATATAGGCCTCCTTTAGGTCTAGGGTGGCTAAACAGGCATCTTTCAACAGCATAGGGAGAGGCTTCTGTAGGGTGAGCATTTCGAATTTTGGTACCACCAGGAAGGTGTTTAGAATGGGTAGATCTAAGATTGGGTGCCAGGTGCCCTCTTTTCTGGGTACCAGGAAAAGTCTGGAATAAAAACCTTGGTCTATCTGTTCTGCAGGAACAGGCTAAATTGCTCTTATGGAGAGCAGGGACTGAACTTGGTTTTGTGCCTCTGCCCACTGGTTTGGAGGAAGGTCTGTGAATCCTTTTGGGGTTGGTAGTGTGTGGAAAAAAAATCTGAACCCTTGGGATACTATGTTGAGGACCCATCGATTGTTGGTGATAGAGGTCCAGTTTTTTGCATGGTGGGCAAGTTTTCCTCCTAGGGGCACGAGCAAATGGGCAGAGGTGAGGGGAGGAGTTGAGAAGTCATTGTGAATTCTTTCCATAAGGGGGTGGTTTAGCACTCCGTGTTTTAGAAGTGGATGTACTCCATTGCTTAGATCTCTGCATACCTTGAGACTGTAGTCTGGGGGGGCCTGGTTATCCTAGGTCTAGTTTGAGATGGCCTTGAGGGTGCTGGAAAGGAGCAATGTTTTGAGGGGCAATGCCTACAGAATATTGGAAGCTGCACTTGCAAAAAATCTTTGACTGTCTGCATAGACTTAGCTTTTTCTTCCAGATTTTTTAAAACCTCTTCTGCTTTGGTGCCAAACAGATTGTCCTTATTCAGAGGTGCGTCCAATAATTTTGATTTGACATGGTTCGGCAAGGTCTGCTCCTTAAGCCAGGTATGCCTTCTGAGCACAGGACCGGTGACTGCTGCCCTGCAGGATGCTTCTAGGGTGTCAAACCCACAATGCAGGGTATGCTTGCTGACTTGGATTGCAGAGTGCATAAGCTCCTTTAATTCTTTATTTTCTGCACAGTCAGGGAAAGTAGATAATTTTTGCTTAATAAGTTCCATAGTATGTTGCTGGTATTTCAGCATGTGGAAGTGACAATTTAATGTTCTAATGGTAAGAGTTGTAGAGGTGTATACTTTTTTACCCCATCTGTCTAAAGCTCGGGAATCCCTGTCCGAGGGGGTGGGATTCTTAGCTGTAGTTGCTTTTATTCCTTTAGGTCCTTGGGAGATGACCTCTGGGTCAGCAGTAGGATTTTTGAAAAGAAATTTGTGAGAGTCAGGGACTCCGTAGTACCTGTCAGGTTTTCTGCGAGCAGGGAGTAAAGTATCAGGAGTTAGACTGGACTCCATAAAGACATCATCCACAACATCCAGAACAGAGGGATGCCTGAGGGTCTGTGCTGTGATACGTCTAAACATTTCCTGAGTCTCTTTTTGGACTGTGGATAATCCTGGCATTCCCAATGGAAATGCTCTCTCAAAGTATGTAGGGTTTCACCAAAAGAAAAATCCCCTGGAGGGGAGGCAGAAGGAATGAATTCCTCTGCATCTGAATCCTCATAGGCAGATAAGGGCATATCTTCATAATCAGACACCTCAGAGTCGGACTCTTGGTCAGATAAAGCTGCTGGGGACAAGTCTCTTTCTTTTAGCAGGGGAAGGATGGCTTCCCCTGATCAGCATGATCAGGTCTTCTGCCATTTTAAGCATCTGTGATTGTGGCAAGGAAGCAGGCGCTTGGATCGTCTGTTTTTTAGGCGTAGCTCGTACTTTTGGCCTTAGAAACTCAGTAATTTTAGAAAGAACTGAAAACGCGAAAGAAGTCGTCGGTTTGTCTCGAATATCAGTAGTGCAAAGAACTTCCTCAGAAGCCAGTGCCTGCACAGTGGCTCCGGACCCATCCAAGGTAGAGATATCCACAGGTTCCGTAGTCAAAGAAGAGTCTTGCGACATACCGGACTCTGAAAGGGTCTCGGTAGAGGGCTGCGAATCCATCGAAGTGGGCATCAGAGGCTGCGAAAGCGCCTCACTGAGTACCGGCAAACTGGCAACTAGCTTAAGGGAAGCATCGTCGGCAGTTTTGGACCTGTGCAGTCTGTCTCAGTCTTTATCCTTACATTTTTTTGGAAGATCAGTAGTCGGACGGCTTACCGAAGCCATTTCAGAATATGGAGATCGAGAACGAAAGTATTCAGCTAAAATACGGGCCAGATGACAAATAGTTTGGCGTTGAACAAAGCACAAAACCGACAGTGAAGTACGTCGTGGTCTGGGCCTAAACAGGTGAAGCAGTAAGAATGGAAATCTTGGTGTAGTATTTGCTTTCCACAGGCGAGACAATTGTTAACTTTTTCTAACATTGGTTAGAGCAAGAAAAATGTGTCCCCAACGGGGTACTTAGCTTTAGAAGACTTTAAAATGATTCAATTTCGGAAATGAATACTAAGGCAGCGGCCGACCAGCACTCGTGCGAAAGTACAATTTTGTACCTACCATAAATGTAGATGTTCGAGTGCTCATACAGCTGCAGTCATTACAGATGGGTTATCCTGCCGTCAGGCGGGTCCTCGGTCGGCCGAATTCCAAAGTCTAGGTTCGGCGTCGGTTGTCGTCGCTTCTTCCCTGACGTCAGTGCGACAGGGGTATAAAAGAGGCAGCCGACGCCATTTTCTTCAGTTTTTCTTGCCCCAGATGTCAGGTGCCCCAGAAGGAAGGCAAAACATAATATTATGCAAACATGCAATGTAGATAAATCAAAAACAGTAGTTGCAAGCAAATACACCATAAAAGAATACCCCAAATAGGTTGTATGATAAAGGTGTTTGTCATAAGGCCTGTCCTAAGAGGGGATGGAGGGAGGGTAACCTGGACTGCAGCTGTATGAGCACTCAAACATCTACATTTATGGTAGGTACAAAACTGTACTATGTTCATCGTGCATACAGCTGCAGTCATTACAGATGGGTAGAATCCCAAAGCTAAGTAAGGGTGGTAGGTGCTAAGTGGAACTAGGAGGGGCTAGGATGTCCTGCAGGACTGCTGTGGCAAAGCCCGCTCTAGATTTTGAGTATAGTGGAAGGTGGTAGTGCTTGGAGAAAGTGTGCACTGAACTCCAAGTAGCTGCTTCCAAAATGTCCTTGGTAGGGACCCCCCTGAGGAAAGCTGCAGAGGTAGCTGTAGCCCTGGTGGAGTGGGATCTGATGTATACAGGCACAGATTTTCCATGAAATGAATTACAAAAGCGTATGCAGTGGGCTATCCATTTTGAAATTGTCTGTTTGGAAATAGCCTTTCCTTGAGCACGTGTAGCATAGGACACAAAGAGCTGCTCAGATTTCCTGAATGACTTTGTTCTGTCCAAGTAATAACGAAGTTGTCTGTGAATGTCCAAGGAATGTAGTAGTCTCTCTCCTTTGTTCTGTGGATTTGGATAAAAGGTAGGTAAATGAATAGTTTGATTCAAAGCTACACTGGATACTACCTTTGGCATGAAGGTAGGGTTGGTTCGTAAGGAGACTCTGTCCTGATGGAAAATGATGAATGGTTGCACAGCCATGAGGGCCTGTAGCTCCTAAACCCTGCATGCTGAAGTAATGGCCAGAAGGAAGGCTGTTTTCCATGACAAGTATTGTAGCTCTGTGGAAGAAGCCGGCTCAAAGGGAGGCAGGGTCAGCTTTTCCAATACGAAGTTGAGGTCCCAAGCTGGGACTGGTGGTTTCCGTGGGGTTTTATATTTTTGCCCTCTGAGGAACTGCCTTAATAGAGGATGTGAGAATAAAGGAGGATCTGTATTGTATTGTGCAGAAATGGCTGAAGCGTGGATCTTGATGGAGGAGAAGGAAAGGCCACTGTTTAACATCTCAGCTAGGTACTGTAAAATTTGAGGTATATTTATTACCCATGGATTCTGGCCCTTTTCTTGATTCCAGGAACAAAATTGTTTCCATTTGGCAGAGTAGGTTTTTCTAGTAGAGGGTCTTCTGGCCTCCAAGATGACATCCTGCACCTCCTTGGAGAGGAGAGTCTGTTGGGAAATTAAGGTATTCTCCATGCAGCTAGATTTAAGGTTTTGAGCTGGCTGTGAAGGGTTTTGTAGTTGTGCTGGTACAACAGAAGAGGAACTAGAGGTAGTATCCATGGTGGTGAGTGTGACAGGCTCTTTAGGAGAGGATACCAGTGCTATCGTGGCCAGTCTAGAGAAATGAGAATCATTTGTGGCCTCTCTGCTCTGGCTTTTAATAGACCTTTGGTCAGTAGAGGAAGAGGCGGGAAGGCATAGCCTGTCAATGTTGTCCAATTGAAGGAGAGTGCGTCCACTTTCCAAGCCTGTGGATGATAGGTCCTTGAACAGAATTTTTTCAACTGGTAATTTCTGTGGGTAGCAAATAGATCTATGTCTGGGTCTCCCCATGCCTGAGTTATCTTTGAGAAGACTTGAGGATGCAACTTCCATTCGTGTGGGTCTGTCATATTTCTGCTTAAGTTGTCTGCCAGTGTGTTTTCCTTCCCTGGCAGGAATTGTGCCTGTAGTTGAATTTGTAATTCCAGTGCCGTGTTCCACAGGGTCATGGCTTGCCTGCACAGGGGGTATGAATGAGTTCCCCCCTGTTTGTTTATGTACCACATGACTGTGGTGTTGTCTGTCCTTATCAATAGCTGGCCTGGATGCAGTAGGTCTTTGAAGGTCATAAGAGCATTTTGCACGGCTAGCATCTCCTTTTGGTTGATGTGTAGGTGCTTCTCTTTTTGGGACCATTTTCCCTGAATGCACTGATCTGCCATGTGTGCTCCCCAGGCATAGTCTGAGGCGTCCGTTGTGATGATTTGAGTTGCTTGAGGTAAACAGAAAGGGAGACCTGTGTTTCTTTGGCATGCTTGAGCCCACCACAAAAATTCCTTTTGAAGGCATGGAATGAGTGGTATAATTGTTTCCAACTGTGGCTGTGTTGAGACCATACGTTTTTTAGGTACCATTGTAGTTTCCTCATATGCAGCTTTGCACATGGTATCAGTAGGATGCAAGATGCCATGAATCCCAGAGCCTGCAGGACTTTCCTTGCAGTTAGTCTGGTTAAAGTTGCCATTTTGTTGAAGTATTGAGACAGTTGCCCTTGTTTGTCTGGCGTGAGGTAGGCCATCTGGGTGGTTGTATTTAAGCTGGCACCCAGGAAAATTATCTGTTGAGAAGGTATTAGTTTTGATTTATTTTTGTTCACTGTGTATCCCAGGTAGTTTAACAGTTTTATTACAAACGCCAGATGCTGCAATAGAATGTCCTTGCTGTCCGCTTGGATCAGGCAGTCGTCCAGATATGGGTAGATTTGTATTCCTTGTTGTCTGCAGAAGGAAATTACTGATGCCAGGCATTTCGTAAACACTCTGGGCGCAGCAGATAAGCCAAAAGGCAATGCAGAGAATTGGTAATGGGTTGAACCTGCAAGAAATCTGAGGTATCTTCTGCAATCTTGTCTGTTAGGGACATGCAGGTATGCCTCCTTGAGGTCCAACGTTACCAGCCAAGACTCCTTGCCCAGCATGGGAAGAAGCTGCTGTAATGTGAGCATCTTGAATTTTGGTACCTGTAGATATGTGTTTAGGATGGATAGGTCTAAGAAGGGTCTCCAATCTTTGTCCTTCCTTGGTACCAGAAATAGTCTGGAATAAAAACCTTGACCTTGTTCTTTTGCAGGTACCTCTTGAATTGCTTTCATATCCATGAGAGCGGAAATTTGCCTTTGTGCCTCTGCCCATTGATTTTGTGGCAGGTTTGGCGAGTCTCTCATTTTTGGAAGGGTGTGAAAGTGGAACCTGTAGCCTCTGTCTATAATGTCCAGAATCCATTTGTCTTTTGTAACAATGTGCCAGTTTTTTGAAAATAATGCCAGTTTTCCGCCCAAAGGTGCTGCCATTATAGCTTTGTTTGGCAGGCATAGGGGGAAGTCATTGTGTCTGTTTTCTAAATGACTGTGGTCTATCTTCTCCACCTCTTGGGGTTGGTGCTTGCCACTGTCTAGCTCTGTAAGATCCTTGAGGTTGTCCTCTACCCCTTGGGCGTCTGTATCTGCCCCTTTGAGATCTGTCCATGGCTGGAAAGGACCAATTTTTTGAAGGCCAGTTTCTGCTGAAGCATGGAGGTTGCACCTGCAAGAAATCTTTAACTGTTTGCATAGATTTTGCTTTTTCCTCCATTTTCTTTAGTACCTCCTCAGCTTTAACACCGAACAATACATCTTTTTGAAGTGGTGCATCTAATAGCTTTGCTTTGACATGATCTGGTAAGGTTTGCTCCTTGAGCCAGCATGTCTACGTATGACAGACCCTGTGACAGCAGCTCTACATGAGGCCTCTAAAGCATCAAAACCACACTGCAAGGTATGTTTACCCACTTACTCTGCTCCATGCAACAAATCCTGCAACTCTTTCAAATCTGGTTGTTCTGTTTGTGTCATTTTGCTTTTCAGCTGAGATAACAAAAACTGTTGGTACTTTAACATATGAAATTGACAGTTTAATGCCCTCATGGTTAAAGTGGCTGATGTATACACCTTTTTCCCCCACCTTTCTAATGCTCTGTAATCTCTCTCTGAAGGTAAAGGGTTTTTAGCAGTAGAGGCCTTTATCCCCTTGGGACCCTGTGAAATTGTTTCTGGGTCAGCAGTATGGCTTTTATAAAGGAACTGGTGAGAATCAGGAACCCGGTAATACCTGTCTGGTTTAACAAGGGCTGGAGGCAAAGAATCTGGATTAAGACTGGCTTCTGCGTACACATCATCCAAAATATCTAAAACAGGAGGGATAGCCAGGGACCTATGTTAGGGGAAGAAGTAGAAATTCCCTGAGCCTTTTCTTGGAATCTGAGTAATCTTGGCCTTCCCAGTGGAAGTGCTCCCTCAATGTATGCAGGGTTTCCCCAAAAGAGTAGTCCTCAGGGGGGAGACTGAGGGAATAGACTCCTCAGCATCCGAGTCTTCAAAAGAGGAATAGGCATAATCCTGATCCTCAGAATGGTCTGAGGTAATAGAAGCCTGGTCTGAGGAAGGGTAGTCTTCCTCCAATCTGGGTCTTTTGTCAGAGGGGGGTTGAGAACCCCTGATGAGAGTTATCAAATCCTCAGCCATTTTAAGCATCTGTTTTTTAGGCATGGGGCCTTGAGAGGAGGTCTGAGGACCCTGTTTTTTAGTTTTGATGGCAGCTTTAGATTTAGTGAAGGATTTAAAAGAGAAGGTGGTAGGCCTGAAGACGCCTACAGAAATGGCAGGCCTCACTAAATTTTCGGTTTCCCCGCCAAGAGTGGCGTCGGTATCTGCCGTGGGAATGGAGACCGAGGAGCCTGCGACCTCGGGTACTGAAGACACCGGTAAAATAGTTTCATCGGTAGTCAGGGGCTGCGTAGGCGCCTCGCTGAGAACCAGAGAACCGGTAGTCGGCTTAAGCGTGGTCTCAGTACTCGGAGCAGACCTCGGATGCCGGTCCTTGTCTTTGCGTCTTTTGCCTAAAACCGGCGTCGGTGTATCCGACGACATGATATAATTAAAAGTTTTGCCAAAATAATAAGGGGCGAACTCCGCCCGGCGCTTAATAGTGCGCTTGTTGAACCTAGCACAAAAACGGCAGGCCGAGACGTCGTGGTCTGGCCCTAAGCAAGGTATACAGAAAGAGTGAAAATCCTTATGCGGTATTTGCTTCCCACAAGAAATGCAATTATTAACTTTGTCTGACATCGGTCTGAGGGAAGAAAAGTTTCCCCAGTGGGGTACTTAGCTTTAAAGAAGACTTCGGCTGAAATACTGTTCGTAAATCTCAGGAGCTGGCCGACAGGCACTTGCGAACTGCTTCTGCTTCGAGCACCTCGCTGCAAGAAAGACTGAAGAAAATGGCGGCGGCTGCCTCTTTTATACCCCTGTCACACTGACGTCAGGGAAGAAGCGATGACAACCGACGCAGGACCAAGACTTTGGAATTCGGCCGACCGAGGACCCGCCTGACGGCAGGATAACCCATCTGTAATGACTGCAGCTGTATGCCCGATGAACATCTGCTTCTGCTTCGGGCTCCTCGACAAGAAAGACTGATGTAATGGAGTCGGCTGCCTATTTTTATACCACTGTTGACCTGACATCAGTCCTGAAGTGACAGCAACCGACGCAGAAATACTAAGCCTCTGGTATTCGGGCTGACTGAGGGCTACCCCCGGCAGGATAACCCAAGTGTGATGACTGCAACAGTAAAACATGAAGAACATCTGCAAATCCACTGAAGCAGCAGGTAGAAATGGGGAAGAAACAAAGGCTTTAAGTACCAGAGTAAGGTTCCAAGGGGGAGTAGGGTCCTTGATCGGTGGCCTAAAAAGAAAGGTACCCTTGAGAAAGACTTTGCAGAGCTCAGAAGAGGCTACAGAAGCTCTATTATTCCCTATGTGAAAATTGGAAATAGCTGCTAGCTGAACTTTAACTGTAGAAGAACTGGAACCCTGTTGAAAAATGCCTGCCAGAAACTCTATGATAACAGGAATCGGAGCAGTCAAGGGATCCAAATCATGCTGAGATGCCCATATTGAGAAATGCTTCCATTTACTTGAACAGACCCTCTTCATAGAAGATTTCTGAGCTGCTACCGAGATCTTAACTGGAGAAGATAGTCCTAACTATCGTGGGAACTGAAGCATCCAAGTGAGGAGCTTCAGACTGGCCAGAAATGGATGTGGAATCCCTGAAGGATCAGAAAGGAGATCCGGAACCGGATCCAGCGTCCAAGGAGGACACACTATGCAAGACCATAGAGAAGGGAACCATACTTAGCGAGGCCAGAAGGGGGCAATGAGGATGACTGAAGTCCCCAGCCACTGTGCTTAATGAATGAAATTCGGAATCAGGGGAAGTGGAGAATAAGCATAAAGGAGACTGGAGAGCCAAGCATGAACCAAAGCATCTCTGGGGGACTCCCCTGGAGGGGGGATCAAAGTGAAAAACTCACTGCACTTCACGTTGGATGGAGTGCCAAAGAGATCGCAGCAAGACTGACCTCACGTTAGAAAGATCTGTTTTGCTACTGCAGGAATTAGAGACCACTCATAAGGTATCAGGATAGACCTGCTGAGCCTGTCCGCTAGAATGTTGCCTGGAATGTGCATTGCCACCAGAAAATGGCTGGTGGAGGTCACCTACTCCCACAATCTCGTGGCTTTGCGACAAGAGGGTAAGACCGGGTTCCCCCGTTTGTTGATGTAGTAGGCTACCGACATGTTGTCCATCTGGATGGCAATTGTCCCTAGGGGTATATGGGCATGAAGAGCTTGAAACGCCAATAGCACCGCCCTCATCTCCAGGACGTTAATATGTAACTGGGTCTCCAGGGAAGATCTCTTGCCTTGAACTGACCTTCCCAAGCAATGCCCCCCACCTGAGCCGGGAGGCATCAGTGGTCACTGTGGTCAGAGGGGTGGGAAGAATAAATGGCCAACCGCGACAAAGATCCGGGGACTGAATCCACCAAAGAAGAGAATCTGTGCATACTCACGAGAGACTAACAGGATGAGACAGTGGTAGATCTAGAAATGAACAATGGACCACCAGAGTCCACTGGAGCACCCTCATATGCAACCGAGCTGTGGGAACGAGGATGACCGTGGCCACCATGGACCCCAACGCCCTTAAAACAAACTCTGCTGGAGGAGATGGGACCTGAAGAATATGCAAGACATGAAGGTTGAGGGACTGAAGTCTGTCAGGTGTCAGGAAAATCTTGGTCTGAATGATGTCCAACCGGGCTGCAATGAAGTTCAGAACTTGAACCGGTTCTAACAGGAATTGGTTGAGACTGATGGTGATACCCAACTGGTGGGTAGTTTGGATGAGGAAATCCCTGGCTTGGCAGAGTCGATGCTTGGAGGGGGAGGAAAGGAGCCAATCGTCTAGGTAAGGGAAGGTCTGAAAGCCCTGCGGTCGCAGATGAGATGCTACCTCTGCCATCACTTTGGTGAATACCCTGGGGGCTGTGGTGAGACCAAAGGGTAGTGCTCTGAACTGATAATGATTGGCCCCCACCCGGAAGTGGAGAAATCTCCAAGAGCTTCTGTCCATTTTGATGTGACAGTATGCATCTTGGAGGTCTACTGAGCAGCACATCCAGTCGTTCTCCTGCTGGAAAGGCAGGATAGAATGAAATGCGACCATCTGGAATTTTGTCTTGGCATTTGACAGGTTCAGGGTAGAGAGATCCAGAATTAGCCTGGAGTCCCCCCGCACTAAAAAGAACCTGGAATAAATGCCTAATCTGGACTGGTCTGGGAGGATGGGCTGGATGACTCGTTTTTCTAGCAGCTTGGAAATATCCTGTGCTGTTGCCTCCCTTTGCACGGTCAGAATGTCCGGGAGGCATTTGGCCCGAACTGGCCTTCGCAGGAAGGGTATTGAATATCCTGTGGATATGATTCGCAACACCCACTGATCATCTGTGACAGACTCCCACACTAATGGGTGTAGTGAAAGTTGACTCCTAACTGCCTCAAGAGATGACCAGCTTGGCAACCCTTCAGGGCTGCTGTGCAGGCCTGTCCAAGAGCGAGTCCAGAGACCCTTAGTTCCTCGGGTCCCCTCTGCCGCGAGGGCGGTATCTGTCAAATCCCCCTCTGCTTCTGTGGGAAAGCGGGTCTCGAACATCCTGGGAATAACAATGAGACTTTCAGAACCACATCTTCTTCGCCCCCGCTGATTCCTGGAAAAGGATCGTTGGGGGGGCTGAGAAGCGGATTCCAATGGCAGACAGTCTCTTCCTGTCCTTCTCGCTCTGGACCAGTGTATCACACATACCATCTTTCCAAAGAGAAAGTGGAACCACTGAATGGCGCATTTGTAAATGATGCCTTGAAGGGCTCAGAGAAGGTACAAAGTCGGAGCCAGATGGCAACTCCTGCACCTGCAGCTCTGGTGGCGCCCTCAGTAGCATGAGAGAGAAACCATATACAGGTAGTGGCAATGGAGGTGAGAGTGGCCATTTGAGAGGAGAAAATCTTCCTATCCTCTGCTAACATGGACCCTGGGGTAGACTCCACGACCGCCTTCACTAAGTCTCATTGAAGCCTAATAATGTGTCATGTAGCTCGGCGCATGTACCAAGAATGTTACTGAAGCGTAGGCCTGCTTCCCGAAACAGTCCAAGTTACTAGACTCTCGGTCCGGCAGATGGACCATGGAGCTCTCTTGTGCAAGCTCCTTCTTGGTGGCTGGCGGCATCACTAGGGCATCGTCGGGGGTCCCTTAGACCAGTGTGGTTTGTCAGTAGGGGTGCTGAGGATCTTATCAGGGTGTTTGGGGATGGGCTCCACTGTGTCAGGCTCCCACACCAAACGCCTCCAGGAACACCGACTCACCAAGGTTGGTTTTTGATTAGACCAACCCCCACTCTGCCGCAGGATCTCCATAGGTTCATAGGTAGGCATCAGGCTATCGGCCCAAGGGCCTACGCAAGCCTAGCCAACAAGGTTCCCTGGTTTACGCCACCCAAGAAAGTTATTTTCCTGTGCCACTGTCGAGCAGAGACACAGAAGTGATTCCTGGGGTTTATTTCCTATTTTCCATCCACTCATCAACATTTTTCTTGAAGAGTGCTAATGAAGAACTTTGCTTGACATAGATGGGTAGCCTGTTCCAGAGTATGGGAAGTCCCTGGGACAGGAATCTATCCCTCCAGCCTGTCCTGTTTATTGTGGTGACAAGGTTTAGGTCCCTAGAACATGTAGCTCGGAGGGATTGGGCTTTCTTTAGGTGTAGCATGTCCAGAAGCTCTGGGTTTGACATAGCTTTATATCTTAAGCAGAGATCACCTCGGAGTAGGCGATATGCTACGGAGTAAAGCTTGAGTTTTTTGAGGCGGTCAGTGTAGGGCATTTGTTTGAGGCCAGTAATCCTCTTTGTGAGGTACTTCTGTGGCCTTTCCAGCTGCTGCAGATGTCATGTGAGGTACATTCCAAAAGGGGCGTTGTACTCTATAATGGGTCTAATGAGTGTAGAGTAGAGGGGAACAATGACCTTTTTTTTCCTGGATGAGAACCCTTTTATGATGAGGTGTACCACGTAGAAGGACTTGCTGACTACTGTGGTGGTGTGACTATCAAAGGAGAGACTACTGTCCACCTGGGTCCCAAGGTCTCATCACACATTCGGTGTTAAGTAGATTGCTACCTATGTGGTAGCTCATAGGTACAGAGTTTTTACCAAAGGGGATGACACTGCACTTTTTGGCACTGTGCTTGAGGCCATGGCTCTGACACCAGGCATCCGTCTCAGCAAAGCCCTTCTGTAGGATGTCCACATCATTTGGGGACTATGGCTCCTAGCTTGCAGTCATCTGCAACATTTGTTAGCCAGAGGCCTTCTGTGTTAGCCTGTACTTCAGAGAAGCAGATACCAAATAGGAGAGGTCCCAGGACATACCCCTGTGGTACTCCACTTGTCACTGCTTTGAGGTCAGATTTGGAGTCTGCAACTTTTACAGTGTGGGTTCTGTCAGTGAGCCAGTTGGCAACCCACCTTGCGACATAGGGATTTATACCTAGTTTAGTGAGTTTAGCTATAATTCCAGAATGGGGGATGGTGTCGAAAGCCTTGGCCAGGTCAAGATAGTCTGTGTGAACCACCTTACCTTCATTTACGGCTTTGGTGACTGCCTCAAAGAAGTCGATCAGGTTCAGGAGGCATGATCTGCCTTTCACAAACCCGAACTGGGTGGGATCCAGAGTTTGGAGGTTACCAATGTCTTTATGAGTTCCATGATGATACGTTCCATGGCCTTGCAGACCAGGCTCATCAGGCTAATAGGTCGATAGTTCCCGGGATCAGTGGTGGCTCCCCCTTTGTGGAGTGGGATAACTGTTGCTGTGTGCCATTTAGTGGGCACAAAGCCTGATGCAAGGCTATTATTGAACATGTCGCTTAAGTGGGGAGCCAGTTCGTTTTGAGGTTCGTGTAAAGCGCAGCCTGGGATGTTGTCTGGAACCATGGATGCTGTGTTTTTGGTTTTAGAGTGCAGCTTTTACGGACGTAGCTGTGATTACAGGGACTCTGCAATCTTCCTGTATAGATATGGGCCCTTTAGGGGGTGGGGGAGTAAAGTCAGCACTAAACCTATCTGCCAGAATGTTGGCAATATCAATTGGTTCTGTAATTTTCATGCCTTTGTGCTGTAACTCAGAGCAGATCTGGGTGTTGCCATCAAGATTCTTTACATAACTACAGAATGCTTTGTGGTTGTCCTTAGAATTAGTGGCGATTTTGTTTTCGTAGCTATCTTTGGAGGATCTTATAAGGGATCTCAGCTTCTTACTGAGGCTGATCAGGGAGCTCCTCCACTCATGGGATTTTACTCTCTTTTGCAACAGTTTCTTCCTTCTGTTGTACAGTTTGTTTATGGCAGGGGGCCACCAGATTGGCTTCCTTTTTTTGAAGGACAGCATCTTGGTTCTGTTTGGGATAGCACGATCCATGCACTCATGTAAGTGCTTATAGAGTGCATTTGTGTAGGATTCAGCAGTTGTAACTGTATTGTCCATCTGCATGGGTGTCATGAAGTTCAACACTTCTGTCTTAAGAAGCATGAAGTTGGCTTTGGAGAAATTTTTTACCATGGTTTCCTTAATGGGGGGTGGGGGCGGGATGTGGATATCAAGGGTGATTAGCATTTGGTCGGATCGGACCAACGAGGAGTTGACTTCAGGTGTGGAACACCGGTCACTCATGTTGGTAATGACTAGATCTAGGATACTGTTGTCCCTAGTGGGGGTGTGGATAAGTTGATCCAGGGCATGGGAGTTTATGAATTCCCAGAAAGCGCTGAGCTAAGGAGTTGGTACACGAATAGTTTTCCCAGTTATTGGTGGGGGAGTTGAAGTCACCCATTCTTAGAGTGTTTGGTTGAACCCTAATATTTTCCAGTATACCAAGAAAAGAGGAGTGGGAATCCTAGGGCATGGTGGGGGATCTGTAGCAAGCTACAATTTGGATTGCAGTTTTGCCCAGAGTTAGTTGCACTTGGATAACATCAGATGCACTATGCTGAGCAACTAGCCTGGAGGTGTGGATATCCTTAATGAATATGGATACACCTCCGCCATTGGTGTTTCGGTCCAGGTTACATGGCCAAAAAGTGTGGTATGAGTTATAGCCTGGTAGTGCAGGGGTGCTCTCTGGAGCCTTGAACCAGGTCTCAGTCACTGCACAGATATCGATGTTCTCCATTTTAAGGAGTGCCTCGAGTGAGTGCATTTTGAGATTTAGACTTCTAGCATTGATTAGCATTAAACTCAGTTTTTGCTTGCCTGTTACCATTACGGTGGTGAATTTGTTATTTGAACCTTGCCTAAAAAAGGCACTATAGGGGCAGCAAGAGCCTTAGCCAGTATCCGGAATCCTACTGGCGACAGGTGCACGCCATCTGTGGCAAAGCATCATGGTCTGTCGATCATGTCATCCCAAGCAGATACTGGATCCCCTTAGAATGACACCAGAAGCTTAGCCAATTGTGGAAGTCAATCATTTTGTCCTTGTACCGCTGTATCATTCTGGGCGATGGCAGAATGCTACTCAGGGCTAGGGTCATACCTGCATGGGCTACAAGATCAGAGAGCTCTTCCATGTCTCTTTTCGTGTAGTCCAGGGAGGTACGTCTCAGGTCATGCACACCAACATGGACAATGACAGAGTCATATTTGTACTTTTTGTGGAGTGACCTGAGCGCGTGGGTTATGGGGCGGATCCTGGCACCCAACAGGCAGCTGACAGTAACCTTCTCCTTGCTTAGCCTGGTGAGTGGGACATCAGTGTGCCTGACTATAGAGTCACCTATGACTAGTGAGTTGGGTACGCTGTATTGCCTTATTGGCTGTGGTTGAGTGGTACACTGAGTCTGTGGGCTATGTGTCATTTGGGTTGTGTTGGGGGATGGAGGTTGCTTGCGTTTCTGCTTTGGAGGTCTCTGTTGCTTAGACAGATTATTATTGAGAGCCACCGGAAATGTTTTTGTGTTACTATGTGTGGATTTTGGTGGTGTAGATTTAGTGAGACTATGTGATGAGTGTGGTGTGGTGCAAATGTTTACCTTCGCCTCACGACTGTCAAGTTCAGTCTTGGTTGGAGAGAGCTTTACCTCCAGTTTGGCTAGATAAGTGCATCTCTCACAGGTTGTATTGTTGGGTTGTAGGAGGACAGGGTTGTCTGTGTACATGAGGCAATTTCTACATTGCCTCAAGATGCCCAAATTCATCAGATAGACAGGAGAGAACACAGGTAGCTGACCCTTGGACATGCCTGAATAAAAAACTATTTCCTCTAGATAAGTGAGGAAAGTGAGTACGAGAGCTGTTTTTCTCTAAGTAAATGAGAAAAGTAAGTACAAAAACTGTTTTCCTCTAGGTAATGAGGAAGATTGAGTGCTATAGTAATTAGTAGCTTATTTAGTGCTTGCAAGTTCTGAACAAGTGCTGAGCATGAATAAGCAAATTTAAGTGCTAAAACTAAGAATCTGTATCTGCACTAGACGAGTTACAGGAAAGAAACAAGTGCAAATGCAGGCTTTCAAATCAGAAAGTTGAGAGAGATGGAAGAGATTGCCCAAACGGCCAATAACTACAACTTCTGGGCCAGAACCACTCCTTATGTGTTACCCACTGATAAGCTAGAAGGCAGCACAAAGGTTTGGGGGCCTCAGAAGCTTACATACACAGTCTTGGATACAGCAAATCTGTATCCGGAACACTAGTTACAGGAAGGGTAGGAAACAGGCTTACAGTTTTTTTTTTTTTTTTTTTTTTACAGAAAAGTAGCAAAAACAGTAGTAAAAACAATTCACATGCAGTGCAAGCTAGCACACTTGAGTATGTAGCAATATTAGACCAAATACACCATGATGTCTCCAAATGAGACATCCTCTGGGGGTGATCGGGGGGAACCCTCCCCTTCCTCCAAGTTGGTGTCCTCTGTGAGAGACTCTGGCAGGGAGTCTCCTTTTACACATGTATTTTTGAGGAACCTCCTGGGGGGGGGGGTCTTTGGGGAGGACTCAAAAATGTCTAGCTGTTCCCATGTGGGAGCTCTCTGGGGTGGAGAGGCAGCCGGCTGTCCCTGAGGTAGCAGGATGGCAGAATCCAGACCAGAAACAGAGGAAGCCAGGACGGATTCCAAGGATGAGATCGTCAAGGGTATCGATGGGATCAAGAGAACCCTCTCTACCACGTCAAAGGCAGAAGGAGAACAAACTCCCTGAGCTGAATCCACAAAGCATTCTATAACTATGTCAAGAATCTAAATGGCAATGCTCAGATCTGCTCTGAGCTAAAACAGAATGGCATTAAATATACTGATCCGAAGGATATTGCCAATATCCTGGCAGATCAATTCAGTGCCAACTTCACCCCCCTCTCACCCCCTAAATGGCCCATCGCAATACCGGAAGATTGCCAAATTCCAGTAATAACGGCCACACAGGAACAAAATGCACTCTCTAAAGCCAAGAATACAGCATCCATGGGACCAGATGACATCCCAGGCTGTGTACTACATGAACTACAATATGAACTGGCACCTCACCTAAGTGTCATGTTTAATCATAGCCTCACCTCAGGTTTCGTGCCCACTGAGTGACGCAGAGCTACAATGTTATCCCAATCCACAAGGGGAGATCCACCTTGGATCCCGGAAACTACCATCCCATCAGTCTGACGAGCCTTATCTGCAAGGCCATGGAGCGTATTATCATGGAACTTATAAACAAAGACATTGGCAACCTTCAAACACTGGACCCCACCCAGTTTGGGTTTGTGAAGGGCCGATCTTGTCTCCTGAACCTGATTGACTTCTTTGAATCAGTCTCCAGAGCCATGGACAAGGGTAAGGTGGTCCACACAG
Organism: Protopterus annectens; assembly: GCF_019279795.1. NCBI lineage: Eukaryota > Metazoa > Chordata > Ceratodontiformes > Protopteridae > Protopterus > Protopterus annectens. Next base: position 1,532,100,537 of record NC_056744.1, read on the forward strand.
CCTAGCTAGACCTTGCCAAGGCCTCTGACACCATCCCCCACTCTGGAATCATAGATAAACTTACTAAGTTGGGCATTAATCCCTATGTCACCCAATGGGTTGCTAAATGGCTTACTGATAGAACCCACACTGTAAAAGTAGCCGACTCCAAATCCAGCTCCAGACAAGTGACAAGTGGAGTACCTCAGGGTTCAGTCCTGGGGCGCTCTGTTTGGCATCTACTTCTCTGAAGTACAGGTCAACACTAAGGGACTCTGGCTAACAAAGTCTGCAGATGACTGCAAACTGGGAGCCATTATTGAATCCCCAAATGATGTGGATACTCTACAAAAGGGCCTTACAGAAACAGATGCTTGGTGCCAGAGCCATGGGCTCAAGCTCAATGCCAAGAAATGTATTGTTATCCTTTGGGAAAAACATGTATCCATGAATTACCATATAGGTGGCAGTACACTAAACACAGAAAGTGTGATAAGAGACTTAGGGACACAGGTGGACAGTGGTCTCACCTTCGATAACCACATCGCCACAACAGTCAGGAAATCCTTCTATGTGGCACACCTCATCACGAAGGGCTTTTCATCCAGAAAAAAGGAGGTCATTGTCCCACTGTACTCATCCCTCATTAGACCCATTATAGAATACAACGCCCATTTGGTATGTACGTCTCAAGACATCTGCAACAACGGAAAGGCCTCAGAAATACCTCACTAAAAAAATCACAGGCCTAAAGCAGATGCCCTACGCTGACCGCCTTAAAAAACTCCAGCTATACTCTGTCGCATATCGTCTACTCAGAGGCGATCTCTGCTTAACATACAAGGCCATGTCAAACTCAGAGCTGTTGGACATGCTACACTTAAAGAAATCCCAATCCTCAGAGCTACACGCCCAGGGATCTAAACCTTGTCATCACAATAAACAAAACATGCTGGAGGGATAGGTTCCTGACCCAGAGACTCCCCAGACTCTGGAATAGATTGCCCATACATGTCAAGAAGAGTGCCTCTTTGGACCTCTTCAAGAGGAACCTTGACAATTGGATGGGAGAAAGGAAATTCACCCCAGGGATCACGTCAGTCACCCTGCTAGACAGGGGTCCAGGAAAGTAAATAATGTGGGAAGAAATAGCCAGGGAATTGTTATGGCTAGGCTTGTATAGGCCCTAGGGCTGATAGCCTAGTACCAACCTATGAACCTATGGAGCTACGGTCAGGTCCGTAATCCTCTGGATCAAAGAGGGAGACAGAGCTGAACCTCCAGGTACAGAGACTCCGACTGGAAAGCTCTGCTCCGAAAAACTTGGAGACAAAATCATCCCCTCGGATTGGGTGCCAAGTCTACAGCTCTGACAGCCAGACAGACCAGAGTTCTTTGGATCCAACCTGTTCAAGGCAATGGCCGGTGTTGGGGTATCAGGTACCACTGGCACCCACCCATAGACACTGAGGGTCCTCGGATCCGAGGACTCCGAATCCGGGGGTTGGATCAGAAAAGGAGTAACTTGGGATGAAGGCGGACTGCATGTCCCCCACTCCGTATGGAGAGGGGGCAGTCAAGACACTCATCTGTATCTGGGTGCAGATGAATCTCCACATCATCCTGTCCACCTTGGCTTTGGAAAGGCTGTAGGTGGATTTGGAGGAAGAGGCCACCGACACCGTCCTAGAGAGGTGGTGAGGTGACACTGATGCCGGAGAACAGCTCTGAGGAACCTCAGCTCCAGGGAGAAACAGGGGGAACGGAGTCGGGGAGACCCAATACTAGGAGCCGAGGAGAGCTTGGCTGGTGGTTCAGCTGAGGAAGAGTGGTCGGGGGACTGCATCCTCGATCTGTCTATGTTAGTGATCATCTCCATCCCCGGTCCTCTTAGCGGGCGGTTGAGTCCCAGAGGCCGGGGAGGAGACAGAAGTAGTAGCCGGGCTAGAAGTAGAAGGGGTGGGCCCCCATAGTAGGTAGAGGGAGAAGGACCTTTAGAATAAGTTTATCCTCTGGTTTATCAATGCAAGGGGATTGAACCCCACAAAGATCGAACAGGAGGAATCAGGATGGGCAACCCCTAGACAAACAACACACAAGAGTGTGGCCATCAGCTCGGGAAATCTTATGGCCACACTCCGTGCACTTGCGGAAGCCTGGTTTGGTTGTCTCTGACATCTTACCAAGAGAAAGGCCCAAACAGAAAAAACACACACTCCAACACACTCCCAGAGAGAGAGCAGCGAGAGCAAGGAAAGATTTTTTTCTTTAAACCGACACAAAACGCGAAAGGGGAGGTGACGGGAAAAGGAGCGAAAGAGATTTTTTTTTTAGCTAGAAAGAGAATCTAAATCACTAAATTAAACACACTTACCCAAAAATAGACTGGAGCAGCAGACCACGATGCTTGCAACGAGTGTGGCAAACAAGATCTGAAGGGAGGAAGGAGACATGGGGCATTATGGGTAGAGGAGGAGCTTGGATCTGATGCAGGAGAAATGCGGCCGAGTCGGATCCATCCCATATCCTTCTCCCACAGGTTGAACAGCAAATGAAGACAACAACTTCAGTGGTCTTCAGATCTATTTTTTTTTTTTTTTTTACTGAAAAAGCTTTAAAGTTAAGATTTTTTGACCTTTCACCAGCTGACCTAAAGCATACATTTTACAATTGAGGGTACAAAATGCGCAGATAATTATTACTAAGGTTAGACACCATCATTCATGGACAGCTGAAAACATACCTCACTAAATTCTAGTGTCATTTACAGTGGATATAAAAAAAAGTGTACACACCATCATTAAAATGCCAGGTTTGTGCGATATAAAAATAAGACCACAATAAATCATGTCAAAACTTTTCCAGCCTTTAATGTGACCTATAACCTGTACAATTCAATTGAAAAACAAACAAATCTGTTACGGGAAAAATATAAAAAATAAAAAATGTGCAATACGCTGGTTGCATAAGTGTGCACACCCTTAAATAAGAAGTTATGTACTCACCATAACGTTCCATCTGAGTAGGTGGCTTCATTTGTCTGCAACCTGTGGGTCTTGGATCCGATATCGGATCCGAGCTGGCAACTTGTTTCATAGCTAATGGATCCGAGCTCCTAGCTCCTCCCCTCACCCATAATCCCCTGCCAACCCTCCATGACCTCAGATCAAGTTTGCCCATCTATAGATACCCAAAAAGGGTATTCCAATAAAACAACTCACATAGATCCATTTCGAAGGCCAGGGGGAAGGAGGGGGGATGGTTGCAGACAAATGAAGCCACCTATTCAGATGGAACATTATGGTGAGTACATAACTTCTTAATCTGAAGTAGGGACTTCATTTGTCAGCAACCTGTGGGACAGAGTCCCCAGCTACCTGAATCTTGGGTGGCCATCATGGAAGGATATTGCGGAGCACCGCAGAGCCAAAGGATGCTCTCCCTCTAGAAATTACGTCCAGTTTGTAGTGGTTAATAAAGGTATGAGATGAGGCCCAAGTGGCTGCCGAACAAATATCATCCAACGGAACTCTAAATTTGAAGGCCGCAGAAGTAGAGATGGAACGAGTGGAATGTGCACGAACTCCTTCAGGTGCGGGTCTCCCAGAAGCTTGGTACACTAAAAGAATAGATTGCGAAATCCAGCGTGACAAGGAGATTTTTGATACTGCTTTCCCCAAATTAAATTTGGCAAAGGAAATGAACAGTTGGTTGGATTGCCTGTGACCAGCAGTTCTATGAGTATAAAAACGCAGCTGCCTATGAACATCTAATGAATGCAGCTTGTACTCTCCTTTATTCTGATATTTAGGAAAGAAGACCGGTAGATTTATGGATTGATTTATATTGGTTTCTGATGCTATTTTGGGAAAGAAGGAGGGATTGGTCCTGAGGTACACTCTGTCCGATGAAAAATCAAGTAAGGAGGTTTCACAGAAAGGGCTTGAAGCTCTGAAATTCAATTCTTTTCGCTGAAGTAATGGCTACAAGGAATGCTGTTTTCCAGGACAAGTATCTGAGATCCACTGAAGCGGCAGGTTCAAATGGTGGAGCAGTCAGGGCTTGAAGAACTAGTGAAAGATCCCAAGGGGGTACGGCTTCTTTTATAGGGGGTCTGAGCAAAAAAGTGCCCTTGAGAAAGGTTTTACACAACTTGGCCGACATCAAGGGCCCTGTGTCTTGTCTCACATGGTAATGGGAGATGGCAGCCAATTGTACTTTGACAGTTGAGCAACTAGCGCCTTCCTGAAAAAGTCCGGCTAGGAAGTCTAGTATGGATGGAAGAGGAGCCGTAAAGGGATCTAAATTATGATGCTCCGTCCAGACGGAGAAACGTTTCCATTTACTGCAGTACACTTTCCTGGTGGAAGGTTTATGCGCTTCCACGAGGATGGCTTTGACTGGTGAAGAGATACCGGGAGTCCGAACTAGGAGTGGAACTGGAGCAACCAAACTGTCAGCTTCAGACTGTCCAGATTTGGGGCCAGCAAGCCCGACGGATGTGAGATTAGATCCGGACTGGGATCCAGAATCCAGGGGGGATTCACTAGGTGAGACCACAGGTAAGGGAACCAAATTTGCCGAGGCCAGAATGAGGCAATGAGGATCATCCAGCTCCCCAACCGCGAGGCTTTCTGTAAGAGTTGTAGCATCAGGGGTAGAGGAAGATAGGTATAAAGTAGACCGGGCGGCCAAGCATGCACCAGAGCGTCTCTTGGAGTTTCCCCTGGAGGGGGAATCAGAGCGAAGAAATTGTCGCATTTGGTGTTTGAGGGAGAGGCAAAAAGATCGCAGCAGGGTTGCCCCCATATTGCGAATATCTGCTTCGCTACTAGTGGGTTGAGAGACCACTCGTAAGGGGTAAGAAGGGTGCGGCTGAGTTTGTCCGCTAGGATGTTTGCCCGCCCCGGAATGTGCGTTGCAATCAGAAAGCGGTTGGTGGAAATCTCCCATTCCCACACTCTCATGGCTTCGCGGCACAGAGGGTAAGACCTGGTTCCCCCGTTTGTTGATGTACCAGACAACAGACATGTTGTCCGACTGAACTGCAATAGTTCCTACAGGGAGGAGATTCTGAAGTGCTTGCAACGCGTACATCACCGCTCTCATCTCCAGAACGCTGATATGCAGGGAGGTCTCTGTATCGTTCCACATGCCTTGGACGGTCCTGCCTGAATAATGCCCCCCACACCCAAGGCGGGAGGCGTCCGTGGTCACTGTTGCGAGAGGGGGAGAGATGCAGAAGTGTCGGCCCGTATGGAGATCCGGAGCATGAAGCCACCATAATAGGGCCCTCCTGCAAGCCTTGCTGATAGCGATGGGGTGATGGAGAGGAAAGGACAGAAAGGACCATTGTACTAGAAGGGTCCACTGCAGTACCCTCATGTTCAGACGGGCGCATGGAAGGAGCATTATCGCTGCCGCCATGGAATCCAGCGCCCTCAGTACCAATTCCGCAGGTGGTGCTTCTGAGTGGAGGATGGCCCGCATATGAAGTTGCAAATTCCGTAGTCGTTCCGATGTCAGGAAGGCTTGTAGATCTCTGGTGTCTATTCTGGCTCCTATAAATTCTATGACTTATGTCGGGACCAGAAAAGATTTGTCGGCATTGATGGTGATGCCTAATTGGGGGGCTAGGCGGAGAAAGAAATCTCTGGCTGAGCACAGTAGATGCCTTGTTGGGGCGGTCAGGAGCCAGTTGTCCAGGTACGGGAAGACCTGCATTCCCTGGAGTCTCAGGTGGGCCGCTATCACTGCTAACACCTTGGTGAACACCCTGGGGGCTGTGGTGAGGCCAAAGGGAAGGACCCTGAACTGGTAGTGACTGGCTCCCAGCCGGATGCGGAGAAACCTCCTGGATCGTCTGTCCATTAGAATGTGGTAGTATGCATCCTTGAGGTCTATAGAGCACATCCAATCGTTCTCCCTTAGAAGGGGAGAATAGATTAAAGAGTGACCATTCGGAATTTTTCCTTGGTTACCGACAGGTTCAAACAGGACAGGTCTAGAATTGGTCTTGAGTTCCCCATCTTTTTTGGCACGAAAAAGAACCTGGAGTAGAACCCTAATCCGAGCTGTTCTTGGGGGACGGGCTGGATGGCTCTTTTTTCTAGCAGCTGCTGAATCTCTGCGGCTGCAGCCTCCCTCTGATCGAGTGGTACATCGGGGAGGTTCTTGCATATGGGGACATGAAGTATTGGAATTTTGTACCCTCTGGATATAATTCGAAGCACCCAGCTGTCTGTTGTGATGGACTCCCATGTCGCTAGGTGCTCCGAGAAGCACCCCCCCGACTGCCTCCAGAGTGGAGCAGCCAGGCAACCCTTCAGGGCTGCTGCGTGGGCCGGTCAGAGAAAGGTTCTCTGGACCCAAAGTTCCTCGGAGCCCCTCTGCCCCTGGGGCGGCGTCCTCCCTGTCCTCCTCTGCCACGGAAGGACTGGTTGTCCAGAGCGGGTTGGGAGTGTTGCGATTTCCGGAACCACATCTTCTTCTGACCCTTTTGGTTTTTCGAAAAGGACCGCTGGGGAGCAGAGAAGCGGATTCCGACAGCAGACAACGTCTTCCCATCCTTCTCGCTCTGGACCAGTGTCTTGCGAACCGTTTTGCCAAACAGGGCAGAACCATCGAAAGGGGCATTCGCAAAGGACGCTTTAAAGGGCTCCGCAAAGTCACAATGATGGAGCCAGGCCTGACGTCTCATGACTAGGCCTGCTCTGCTAGCTCTAGCGGCTCCCTCGGTGGCGTGGGACAATAGCCGCATAGAGGTATTTGAAATAGATCTCAGAGGGGCCATTCGGGTGGAGTACAATTGTTTGTCCTCCGCCGACATGGACTCAGTGGGGGAGGCAGCGTATTCTTTGATAAGATCCCCCTGCATCCTAATGACGTGTGCCATATAGTTCAGAGACCTTACCGAAAAGATCGCCAAACTAAAAACTTGCTTCCCTAAGTGATTCATCGAGCAGGACTCCTTGGTCGGTGGATGGACTGAGGGGCCCTCCTGAGCTAGTTCCCTCTTCGTTGCTGCCGCCGTCAACATGGCATCTACGGGGGGACCCTTGCTCCAGTGTGACCGGTCTGCGGGGGGGGGGGGTTCAGTATCTTGTCCGGGCGTTTGGGGACTGGCTCCATGGTGTCCGGGTCCTTCCACGCCCTGGTGGTAATAAGGTCCACCAGGGGGTCGGCCGGAGGGGACACCCAAGAGGTAGACGGGCCTGCTTTGAATGCCTCCAGAAACACGGACTCATCAGAGGAAGCCTTGGGGGCAGACCACCCACCTCTGATCCTAAGCATTTCCATGATGTCTCCAAAGGAGACATCCTCAGGGGGTGATCTTGGGGAGCCTTCCCCTTCATCCAAGTCCGTGTCCTCAATTATGGATTCAGGGGAGTCCACGTGCCTCCTCTTGCACTTGTGCTTGCGAGACACTTCCTCGGGGGGGCTGTCCGAGGAGGTCTCGCCAGCAACATCCTGTTCCAATGGAACAACCTGGGACACTGAAGCAGGTTGTCCCTGAGGCCAGGTGATGGAAGCCTGGCCCAGCAGAGAGGGAGTGCAGGGTGGAGCCGAGACAAGGGCCGGGGGTCCGGATGCTCTCGGCAGAGCCCTCTCCACTACATCGAAGGCTGAGGGGGAACCTCTCTCCCTGGGCTCTGAAAGCCGACTCCCACTCGGATCCGATGAAGGGATCGGAGCCGGTGCCGAGACCATTGGATCCGAAGGACCAGTGTGCTCCGACCTGGACGGAGCCGAAGGCACACTGAATCCCTCGGATCCGAACCTCGGCCCACGGCTCCGAGAGGTCGGATCCGACAGACTCGAGGGCAAGGTCGGATCCGAAGTACCAAGTACTGTCGGTGCCGACCCACCCCCGGCTCCGACGCTGCCCGACTCCGAACGCTCCGAACCCGCGTAGCTGGTCGGAGAAGGAGCAATTGGAGCAAAAAAGGTGTCGAGCTCCCCCCCGAATGGGGTGAGGCAAGAGCACTCCCATCTGCAGTTGGGCCTGGATGAACCTTCGCATCATCCGGTCCAAGTCTGCATCTGACATGCTGAAAGTTGATCTCGACGAGGTCACCGAGGCAGGCCTGGAATGCCACCTCGATGACCTCGATGGAGATCAGGCCTCCTCCTCCTCGGGCCCTGGGGAGAAGCAAGGAGATTGGAGCTGAGGAGGGGGACACCTAGAAGCTGTGGAGGGAGAAGCCCGCTTAGCTGGCAGGGCCGAAGCGGAGGCCTTGGCCCTCTGCTTGTGGTGCTTCTCCCTCCGTTTCTCCCTCCTAGCCCTCCCTATCCTCTGGCGCTTTAGCGGGAGTTTGAGTCCCGGCCGGAGGAAGGGGGGCAGGAGTGGCAATGACCACAGCCTGTGGTAGTGCCACGGGAGCAGTGGAGGCCGGAGCCCGAGTCCGGGGGCAAATGTCCCGCCAGGACTAGCTTCGACCTCCGCTCCTTCAGTGCCCTGGGGTTGAACGCTGCACAAATGGTACAGCCTGAGGAGAGGTGTTCAACCCCAAGGCACTGCACCAGTGTGGCCATCAGCCGGGGAGAGCTTATGGCCACACTCTGTACATTTTGAAAAAATGGCTTTTGGGGCCTCAGCCATACTTGAAGAAAAAAAATGCTACACAAACACACAGGCCCCAAAACACAAACACACACACACTCACTAACGACCAGCGAAGGGAGGGAAAAAATATATAAAAAAATATAAAATACAGGGAACCTGACTCTTACACACTTTTTAAGGTTAACGATAGAGGAAAGTTGAATAAAATTACACTTAACTGACAAATTCGCTAAGAGCTCAAAAGAATCCAGCCATCCACAAGCGCGGCAAACTAGATCTGAGGTCATGGAGGGTTGGCAGGGGATTATGGGTGAGGGGAGGAGCTAGGAGCTTGGATCCATTAGCTATGAAACAAGTTGCTGGCTCGGATCCGATATCAGATCCAAGACCCACAGGTTGCTGACAAATGAAGTCCCTACTTCAGATCTAATACTTTGTTGTGTGTGCACCTTTTGATTTAATTACAACATTCAGTCTTCTTGGGTACACACCTGCCATCAATTATAGACACTCTGATTAACACCAAATGAAGCTATCCTAGTAGGATTTTCCTGACATTTACTCAGTTTCCTGCTACAGCAAAAGCCTTGGTTCGCAGAAAGCTTACAAAGCATCAGTGATGCTGCAAAGAACTGGACATCCCTCCAAAATTGATGGAAAGACAAAACGGAAACTGGTCAGGGAAGCTACCAAGAAACCTACAACACTGAAAGAGCTGCAAGAATTTCTGGCAAGTACTGGTTGTGTACTACATGTGACAACAATCTCCCGTATTCTCCATATGTCTGGACTATGGGGTAGGGTTGCAAGACGGAAGTCTTTTCTTACACAGAAAAACATCCAGGCCTAGCTAAAATTTCCAAAAAAATACATCAAGTCTCCCAAAAGCATGTGGGGAAATGTGTTATGATCTGATGAGACCAAGGCTGAACTTTCTGGCCACAATTCCAAAAGGTATGTTTGGTACAAAAAACAATACTTCGCAACACCAAAAGAAGACAATCCCCATGGTGAAGCATGGTGGTGGCAGTATTATGATTTGGAGTTGCTTTTCTTCAGCTGGAACTGGGGCTTTAGTCAAGGTGGAGGAATTATGAACAGCTCCAAATACCAGTCACTTTTTGTCCAAAACCTTCAGGTGTCTGCTAAAAAGCTGAAGATTAAGAGGAATTTCACCTTTCAACACGACAATGACCCCAAGCATACAAAAGAAAATTAAAGTTTTGGAATGACTCAGACATGGCTCAAACCTAAATCCAATAGAAAATCTGTGGTGTGACCCGAAGAGGGCTGTGCTCAAGAGATGCCCTCGCAATCTGACAGATTTGGAGCGCTTTTGCAAGGAAGAGTGGGCAAATATTGCCAAGTCAAGATGTGCCATGCTGATAGACTCCTACCTAAGAAGACTGAATGTTGTAATTAAATCAAAAGGTGCTTCAACAAAATATTAGTTTAAGGGTGTGCACACTTATGCAACCAACATATTGTGTGTTTTTTTTATTTTTCATACTTTATTACCCAACAGATTTATTTGTTTTTCAATTGAATTGTACAGGTTATAGGTCACATTAAAGGTGGAAAAAGTTTTGAAATGATTTACTGTGGTCTCATTTTTTTAGATCACAAAAACGTGGCATTTTAACAGGGTGTGTTCACTTTTTATATTCACTGTAGGTGCCATTATATGGAAAGTACAGTTTTGTACCTACCATAAATGTAGATGTCCGAACTGGATAGCATCTGCAGTCATAACAGCTGGGTTGTCCTGTCGTCAGGCAGCCCGTCAGTCGGCCGGATTCCAAAGTCCGGGTCCGGCTTCGGCTGATGTCGCACTTCACCCGACGTCATCTCTGTTGGCCTTCGGGTATAAAGGCATCAGCCGACGCCATTTTCCTCAGTGTTTCTTGCCCCAGATGCCAGAAGCCCTCTTGAAGGCTAAAAATTTTGGATAGATGTCAATGTTTCCAAAAGGATAGAGGTAAACACAAAAATAAGCATGTATGTACATATATACAAACAAATACACCATAAAAGACCCCCCCCCCATCAGCTAGCTATTAGGAGGGTAAACACCCTAGGAGTACCTCAGAGGGGAAGGAGGGAGGGTAATCCTGACTGCAGATGCTATCCAGTTCGGACATCTACATTTATGGTAGGTACAAAACTGTACTATGTCCTTCATGGATGCATCTGCAGTCATAACAGCTGGGTAGAATACCATAGCCAACTAGGGGAGGAGGATAAAAGTAGATTATGGTGTGTTTAGGATCCCTTGCAGTACAGCAGTGGCAAACCCTGCTCGGGATCTGGAATATAGAGGCAAATTATAATGCTTGGCAAATGTATGCACGGAGGTCCAAGTAGCCGCCTCAATAATGTCTTTGGTAGCCACTCCTCGTAAGAAGGCTGCGGTAGTGGCTGTTGCCCTTGTAGAATGAGGTCTTATGTTCTGTGGAATTGGTTTTCCATGGAAGGAGTAACAGAATCGTATGCAATTTCCTATCCATTTGGAGATTGTCTGTTTGGAAATAGCTTTTCCTTCCTTCCTGTTGCATAGGCCACAAAAAGTTGGTCAGTCTTTCTGCTTTTGGTTCTGTCCCAGTAGTAGCTTACCTGTCTATGTACATCCAATGTATGCAGTATTCTTTTCCCTCTGTTTTGTGGGTTGGGAAAGAAGGTAGGTAGGTGGATTGCCTGGTTTAAAGACACTCTGGATACCACCTTAGGCATAAATGTTGGATTAGTCCTCATGGACACTCTATCTTGGTGGAAGATTAGGAAGGGTTGCACTGCCATTAAGGCCTGTAGTTCTGAAACCCTCCTTGCTGAAGTAATTGCCAGTAGGAAAGCAGTTTTCCATGACAGGTGTTGTAGGTCTGCTGTTGCTGCTGGTTCAAAGGGTGATAGTGTCAACTTTTCTAGTACGAAGTTTAAGTCCCAAGCTGGCAATGGTGGTTTCCTTGGAGGTTTTACATTCTTGATTCCTCTGAGAAACTGCCTGAGCAAAGGGTGTAAAAACAGGTGTATCAAAGCTGTATTCTGCTGAAATAGCTGATGCATGTATCTTGATGGAGGAGTAGGACAGGCCTGAATGGAGAAGTTCGGCCAGATACTCCAGAATGTTAGGCATATCTATGTTTGACACATCTTTTCCTCTTTCAGAACTCCAAATGACAAACCTTTTCCATTTTCCAGCGTAGTTCCTTCTTGTTGAAGGTCTGCGTGCTTCAAGAATAATGTCTTTAACTCTTTGGGAAAGTTCTTGATTAGCTGCTGCTATGTGATGTTCCATGCAGTCAGTTGTAACGTTTTTAGGTTTGGATGTATGGTGCTGTAGTTGTTCTGAGTTAGCATCAAAGGCATCAGGGGTATTGGCCACATATTGTTCCGAGACAAGCTCCTCAGCAGTGGGTACCAGTGTTGTCTTGGCCAGTTTGGAGCTATCAGGATTATCCTTGGATGTTCTTCCTTGATCTTTAGTAGTACTTTGTGTATCAAGGGGAGAGGTGGGAATGCATATGCTGTTAGGCCTTTCCAGCTGAAGGAGAGCGAATCCACTTTCCATGCTAGTGGGTGGAATGTCCTTGTGCAGAATTTTTTGAGCTGTTGATTGTGAGGTGATGCGAAGAGATCTATCTGAGGCATTCCCCATTTCTTTGAGATGGTCTTGAAGATGTCCGGGTGCAGGTGCCATTCGTGGGCATCTGATGTGGTTCTGCTTAATATGTCTGCTAGAGTATTTTGCTTTCCTGGTACAAACATTGCCTGTAGCTGGATGTTGTAGCTGAGTGCCAGGGTCCACAGCTCCAAAGTCATTCTGCATAGGGGGTATGAATGAGTGCCTCCCTGTTTGTTGATGTACCACATGACTGTGGTGTTGTCTGTCCTTATCATCAACTGGCCCTCTTTGAGAAATGGTCTGAACTTTTGGATTGCCAGTTTTACAGCCAGCATTTCTTTTAGGTTGATGTGCAGGCGAAGTTGATCCTGAGTCCACAATCCTTGCACGCATTTGTCCAGCATATGGGCCCCCCATCCTAGGTCTGAAGCGTCTGTTGTGATGTTCTGGCTTGCTTGACATCCGCGAAAGGGAAGGCCTGGGTTGGACTGGCATGCCTGAGCCCACCATAGGAACTCCTGTTTTAAGCATGGAATTAGTGGGATTTCTGTTTCTAGGCTGTGTCTGTGTTGGGACCATAAATTCCTTAGGTACCACTGTAGTTTTCTCATATGTAGTCTGGCAAATGGGACCAAGATTATGCATGATGCCATGAAGCCCAAGGCCTGCAGTACCTTTCTTGCTGTTAACTTGCTCAGTTTTGCTAGTGCCAAGAAGTAAAGAGGGAGTTCTCTTTGTTTTTCTGTAGTTAGGAATGCCATTTGCCTTACTGTGTCCAATTCCGCTCCCAAGAATGTCCTTGTTTGGGATGGTATCAGCCTTGACTTTTGTAAATTGACTGTGTATCCCAGTGCTTGTAGCAAGTAAATGACCCTTTGTAAATCTGTTGTCAACTTGCTTTTGTTGTCCCCTTGTAGCAGGCAGTCGTCCAGGTATGGGTAAATTTGAATTCCCTGTAGTCTGCAATGTGCGATTACTGATGCCAGGCATTTTGTGAATACTCTGGGCGCAGTAGATAAGCCAAAAGGCAATGCTGAGAATTGATAGTGCTCTGATCCTGCAAGAAATCTGAGGTATCTTCTGCAGATTGGTCGAATGGGGACGTGCAGGTATGCCTCCTTGAGATCTAGAGTTACCAGCCAACACTCCTTGCCCAGCATGGGAAGAAGTTGCTGTAGGGTCAGCATTTTGAATTTTGGGACAATGATGTATGTATTTAAGGTGGACAGGTCGAGAATTGGTCTCCAACTTTTTTCCTTTCTTGGAACTAAGAATAGTCTGGAGTAGAACCCCTTTCCTTGCTCTGCTGTTGGCACTTTTTCCACAGCTCTCATGTTTGCTAACTCCATTATCTGTTGTAGAGCCTCTGTTTTTTGATTTGGAGGTAGATTTGGCATTCCTCTTTTGACTGGTAAAGTGTGGAAGTGGAATCGGTAACCTTGATCTATGGTTTGTAAAATCCACTTGTCTTTTGTTATGTGGTGCCAGTTCCTTGAAAATAAGGTTAACTTTCCGCCTAGAGGAGCTGCTATTTGTTCCCTGGTAGGCGGATTTAGGATTAAGTAACTGTTGGTGTGTTGATGTAGTGGCAGTGGTTGTGTCTGTGCCTCTGTTGTTACCTTGCCACTGTCGTCCTCTGTAGGCACCTCCTCTGGATTGGTTTCTGCCTCTGGAACGTCTATTCCTGCCCCTTTGAAATCTTGTGGAGTCAGGAAAGGACCAATTTTGGCAGGCCAGTTCCTGCTAAACCTTGGGGTTGAACCTGCAGGAAATCTTTAACAGTTTGAACTGATTTTGCCTTTTCTTCCATTTTCTTCATAACCTGCTGGGCAGGTGCACCAAACAAACTTGTCTTATCCATAGGAGCATCTAGCAACTTAGCTTTAACATGATCCGGTAGAGCTTGCTCCTTTAGCCATGCATGCCTTCTTATCACTGTGCCAGTCATGGCTGATCTAAATGAAGCCTCCAGTGCATCATAGCCACATTTTAAGGAATGGTTACTAACCTGTTGTATGTTATTTACCATTTCTAATACATATTTCTTGTCAAGAGATTCATCAGAGGTTAGCTTTTTAGTTAACTGATCAAGCATAAACTCTTGGTATTGTATCATGTGAAACTGACAGTTTAAAGCTCTAGCTGAGAGAGTAGCTGAAGTGTAAACCTTTTACCCCATCTGTCTAATGACCTTGCTTCCCTTTCAGAAGGAATAGGGTTTTTAGCTATGGTCGTGCTACTGCCTTGGGACCCTGGGATATAGTTTCGGGTCTGCAAGTGGGGCCTTGTAAAGGTGGTGATGAGTATCTGGCACCCTGTAAAATCTGTCTGGTTTGGCAGGGCTGGGGTAATGAATCTGGAGCAGAGCAGACATCGTTGAAAGCATCATCTACCACAGAGAGAACAGGAGGTATAGCTAAGGGCCTGTGCTGTGGAAGGTGCAGAAAGGTTCTAAGTCTTTTCTGGAATCTGAAAAATCTTGTTGCTGCCATTGGAACTGCTCGCATGGCATGTAAGGTTTCCCCAAAGGAGAATTCTTCTGGAGGGAAGCAGCTGGAATGGATTCTTCAGCATCAGAATCTTCAAAATTGGAGAAAGGGGCCTCTGGCTGGTCAGTTATGTCTGATTCCTGAGCAGAATCATCAGAGGACACTGGCTCAGGGGCTCTGCCCTAGGTCTCTTCTCTGGGGAATGAGAGTCCCTATCAGAGTGAGATTGAGATCCTCTAATTAATGAAATTAAATCTTCTGCCAAAGTAAGCATTTGAGAACTAGAAGAGGGCCTGGTTGAGGTGGGTTTAACAGGCACTGTTTTCTTAGCCTTGGCTGCTTTAGCCCTGGCGAAGGCCTTAATGGACATGGCTGCTGGAGGCCTAGCAGCACCACGTGCTGGGGTAGAGACATCCAAGGGAATGGTGTCTGATAAGTCAGTGGCAACCACCGTAGTGGATAAAATTTCTGAGGCCGATTCAAGAGTTGTAGCAGGGGCCTCAGCTGTAGAGATAGATTCGGCTGTACCTTGATCAGTTTTCTCGGTTTGGCGAAACCGAGACACTCATGTTTGCTTAAGCATGATTTCGGCCGAAACCACGGACCCGCGGTGTCGGTCTTTATCTTTATGCGTTTTTGGCAGAAAGTGTAGTCGGAGGATCCGGCGACATAATGTACGCAAAGTCAGAACCGAAAAACTGTTCTGCAAACTCCGACCGGCCTAAGCGTTAGCTCGCGGTTGAAAAAGCGCAGGCGAACAGGCTGCTACGTCGTGGGCTGGGCCTAAACAAGGCAGACAGTAAGAATGGAAATCTTTATGAGGTATTTGTTTCCCACAGGTTAAACAATTATTAACTTTTTCTGACATCGGCTGAGGCAAGAAAGAGTCCCCAACGGGGTACTTAGCTTTAGAAGTCTTCGAAGTAGTATTCGGTAGCAATAATCTCTGGATCCGACCGACCGGCACTTGCGAACAGCTTCTGCTTGAGCCCACGGCAAGAAAGACTGAGGAAAATGGCGTCGGCTGATGCCTTTATACCCGAAGGCCAACAGAGATGACGTCGGGTGAAGTGCGACATCAGCCGAAGCCGGACCCGGACTTTGGAATCCGGCCGACTGACGGGCTGCCTGACGACAGGACAACCCAGCTGTTATGACTGCAGATGCATCCATGAAGGACATCTATGCAATATAAATGGAACATACATGAAATTATTGTAGGCAATTAGATTGTTATTTAATGGGTTAATGTTACTTAAGATAAAATCAAAGCCAATGTGTAATGGCTATAACTACAAAAATGGAGATGTTAGAAATACAACAGAGGCAACATAAAGTCACAAAAGTCAAATAAACTCTCTGCAGAAATCTATTTCAAGGTTAAAAAATGTAGATTTTTATTAATATGTTTATACAAGACAGTCCTTTTCTCACTCTTGGAAACAGATTATCACACGTTATACTCCCCTCCCTCCTTCCTATAAACTGACATAATTTCTTAAAAAGATGTTATGTACTCACCATAACATTCCGTCTAAGTAGTTGGACTTATTTGTCATCAACCTGGGGGAATCTGATCCGAGACTGCAGCTTCACCAGCATCTGATCTGAGCTCCAAGCTCCTCCCCTTACACATAATACCCCTCCATCTCCTTCCCTCCCTCAGATCGAGTTTGCTACACCATACACATGAACCTGATCCGATATACCTGACCAACAATGATGAACAGGAGAGCCGCATAGGCGCTCTCTCCTGCCTATCAAAGAAAGAACATAATGAGAAGGTCAGGGGGAAGGACGGAGGGAAGGCTGATGACAAACGAAATCCAACTATTCAGATGGAACGTTATGGTGAGCACATAACTTCTTTATCTGAAGTAGTTGACTACATTTGATCATCAACCTGTGGGACAGAGTCCCAGCTACCAAACTCTTGGGTGGCCCTCACGGAAGGATATTCCGGAGCACCACGGAGCCAAAGGATGCTCTCCCCCTTGATATCCTGTCCAATGTATAATGAAAATTGAAGGTATGGGATGAGGACCACGTAGCCGCCAAACAAATATCTTCCAGAGACACCCTACACCAAAAGGCTGCTGATGTAGCCATGGACCTGGTAGAATGGGCATTTATCTTACCTGGAAGAGACATGCCTCTGTCTTTGTAAACCTGAAGGATGCAAAGGGAAATCCATCTGGCAATGGTTACCTCCGAAATCGGTTTGCCCAGAAAAGGTGTAGAAAAAGACACAAACTGGTCAGATTTGTGAAAGGCCTTAGTCCTATGTAAGTAAAAATTTAGCTGTCTATGTACATCTAATAAATGCAATTTATATTCACCCTCGTTCTGAAAATTTGGAAAGATAACAGGTAAATTGATCATTTGATTGATATTTGTTTCAGAGGCCACTTTAGGAAGAAAAGAAGGATTAGTAAGAAGTGACACCATGTCTCTATGGAAAATCATACATGGAGGTTTGACAGATAATGCCTGAAGTTCTGACACTCTCCTAGCCAAGGTGATAGCCACTAGAAAGGTTGTCTTCCAAGATAAAATTTCAGATCCACAGAAGCAGCCGGCTCAAAAGGCAGAGCAACCAGAGCTTGTAAAACTAGGGTAAGACCCCAAGGAGGAGTAGGATCTTTAACCGGGGGTCTTAAAAGAAAAGGTATCTTTATATGGGTAGTACACATCCTGGAGCGCTATTGAGCACATCCAGTTGTTCTCCTGCAGGTAAAGCAGGATGGATTGTAGAGTGACCATCTGGAACTTCTCTTTGGCAACTGACAGGTTTAGGGTGGAAAGGTCCAGAATTAGGCCTTAGGTTCCCCTGTCTTTTCTTGCACTAAAATGAACCTGGAATAGATGCCTGATCCAGACTGATCTTGGGGGATGGGCTGAACGACTTGTTTGCTTAGCAGCTTTTCTATTTCGAACGCTGCTACCTCCATTCGCGTGGGTGGAATGTCTGAGAGGTGTTTTGGTGGAATGGGAGGAGCCACAAAGGGGATGGTTATAACCTCTGGATATTATTTGAAGCACCCAACGGTCTGTTGACATGGACTCCCATGCCGTCAGGTGCATTGAAAGGTGACCCTCGACTGCCTTCAGAGCAGAGCAGTTGGGCAACCCCTCAGGGCTGCTGCGTGGGCCGGGCCGAAAACGGTTCTCAAGACCCAAAATTTCTCGGACCCTCCCCTGCCTCTGGGCCAGCATCTGTCTTGTCTCACTCTGGCCCTAGGGGAAGGTGAGTCCCGAGTGTCCCGGGAATACTGAGAGTGCTGGAATCACATTTTGCCTCCGCCGATTCCTGGAAAAGGATCTTTGGGGGTTAAAGAAGCAGATCCCAATGGCAGACAGTGTCTTCCCATCCTTTTCACTCTGGACCAATGTCTCACGAACCGTCTTCTCAAACAAGGAAGAACCATCATAAGGAGCATTCGCGAAAGATGCTTTAAAAGGTTCCGTGAACTGACATAGCATGAGCCAGGCATGTCGCCTCATGGCAACGCCAGACCAGGCAGCCCTTGCCACTCCTTCAGTGGCATGTAAAAGGAGGCACAAGGATGCATTAGAAACTTCTTTGAGAATGGAAGAGTGGCCATTCGCGCAGAGAATATGCGTTTATCCTCCGATGACATGGGCTTTGGGGGCGACTCAGGTCCTTGACCAGGTCGCGCTGCAGTCGAGTTACGTGGGCCAAATAATTCAGCGCCCTTATAGAAAAGGTGGCTGAGGCATATGTCCATTTTTCCAGATGATCCATCTTCCTGGATTCTCTGTCGGGGGGATGGACCACAGAACTTTCCTGGGCTAGTTCTTTCTTAGTGGCAGCTGCTACCACCATGATGTCCACTGGGGATCCCTTGTTCTAACTAGGTCTGTCTACAGGAGGGCTCAGAATTTTGTTGGGATACTTGGGGGTTGGCTCCATGGTGTCCGGTTCCTTCCATGCCCGGGTGGTAATCAGGTCCACCAAGGGATCCACAGGGAGGGACACCCAGGAGGTAGACGGGCCCATGCCAAAGGCCTCCAGAAACACTGACTCATTCGAGGAAGGCTTGAGGGTGCAGGATTTCCATGAGGTCTCCAAATGAGACACTGTCTGGGGGTGATCTGGGGGAAACTTCCCCTTCCTCCAAATCAGTATCCTCAGTGAGGGACTCTGGGGAGGAGTCCAGGTTCCTCCTTTTGCACGTTTGTTTGCGAGGAACCTCTTTGGCGGGACTCTCTGGAGAGGGGTTGCAAACTACCTGTGTTTCCTCGAAGGAACTGGGGAACATCGAACATGGGCCGTCCCTGCATAGGCAAAATGGCTGAAGACACACCCAGAGGCGAGGGTGTCAGGGTGGAATCTGAGGAGATGGTCAGGGGCTTCAGTGCACTGGAGAGAACCCTTTCCACCATGTCAAAAGCCGAGGGAGAGCGAGCCTCCTGAGAAACTAATAAGGAACCTGCTCTCCCCGGATCCGACTTGAGGATCGGAGCCGAGCCCACTGGAGCTGAGATAACAAGGAGAGGGCCCTAACCCGACATCGGTGCCAAAGGAGAAAGACCAAACCCCTCGGATCCAATGACCAGACTTCGGCTCCGAGAGACGTTCAGGTCCGAACTAGTCAGATCCGACGCACTCAAAGTAACGGCTGGTGTTGAGGTTCTCGGTACCATTGGCACCGACCCCTGATACCGGGATGTCTTGGATCCATAAACTCCGATACCAGGGGTCGGACTGGAGAAGGAGATATCAGGGCAAAAAAGAGAAGTGAACTCCCCCCTCCAGAGGGACAGGGGGCTGGCAAGACCCTCATCTGAATCTGGGTGTGAATGAACCTTTGCATCATTTTGTCCATGTCTGTCTCACTCAAACTCCTGGTGAAATGCGACAAGGCTACAAATGCTGACCGGGAAGGTCGATGTGTTAAGGCCCTGGAAGAAATTCTAGGCTCCTCCGGCAAGAATCTAGGTGAGCGGAGCCAAAGAGAAACTGGCCTGGTAACTATTTGTTGTTTCGGAGGAGGACCCACCGGATCCATCCGGTCCGGGGATCTCTTCTTCCCTTTGTCTCTCTCTGTCTCTCTTTGTCTTTGCCCTTCTCTTTCCTAGGCTCCCTATCCACAGGCCTATGTACCGGAGGTTGAGTCCCAGCCTGGGAGGGAGGGAGGGGAAGAGACTGTGGCTGAAGAAGAAGAAGCGGTCATGGCCGTGACTGTAAGGGAAGCGGAGGCAGCCACCTCCTTAGCAGGAAGACGTCCCTTGAGGATCAGTTTAGCCCTGTGATCCTACAGCGCCCTGGGGTTGAACCCCGCATAAATCGGGCAGTCTGTAGAAAGATGTGATGTCTCCAAACGCACCACACACAGAGTGTGGCCATCAGCCGGGGACAACTTATGGCCACACTCTGTGCACTTTCTAAAGACCAGTTTAGACTGCTGATCTCCCATAACAACAAAAATAAAGGCACGAGGCACAAGGCCCTGACCTGATCGACCACCCCATTCACGCACAACTAACTAGCAAGGAGTGGAAAGGGAGAGAAGGCCTACTCTACAGAAAAAAAAGTTTTTTTTTTTTTTTTTTTTTTTTTAAACAACAAACACGACGCAAAATGAAGAGGAGGTTAGGCAAAGGGAAAGGGAACCTGCCTGAACCAACAGCAACACAAACACCCAAAACTAATCGAAAAAAGCACCTACCACGCCTGCAGCTCTGAGGCCACGATGCTTGGCAAAGCCATGGCAAATGAGATCTGGGGGAAGGAGGAGGATGGAGGGGTATTATGGGTAAGGGGAGGAGCTTGGAGCTCGGATCAGATGCTGTTCAGATGCTGGTGAAGCTGCCATCTCGGATCCAATTCAGATCCAATTCCCACAAGTTGATGCTCAAATGAAGTCAACTACTTCAGATTACAGGTTATAATTTGTTCATGGCTAGTCTAGCTAAGACAGCCTCTCAATCTCTCTATAGTATTTATCAGTGCAATTTTGTGGTGAACAGACAATATACTAAAGACTTTAATTGTAACATATAATGTTATTAAGGACTATGAATGGTTCCTTTTAGTGATCAGTTTTGATGCTGAAAAAGCATTCACCAGAGATGACTGACCCTATATGTTTACTATTCTGAAGAGAATTGGATTGCCTAAAGAACTTATCCTACTTTTAGGGAATCTTTAAGAAGAGGCTTTGGTTAGAGTAAATCAGATCTAAATTACCAGAGAAATTTAAGATATCAAAAGGCACCAAATAAGAATGTTCCATTTTGCCGGTACATTTTTACACTTTACTAAGAATTTGGCTGTTAAGCTCTTATGCTCAGGTGGAAAGGATATCACATGGGGGGGTGGTGGAAAATAACATCCTTCTATAAGTGGACAGTGTCATTTTAAATATGACAGATCCTGATGCACGTTAAATGGATTTTCTGGGGGAATTAAATAGATTTGGTCAATTATTTGGTTATAAAAACAATACTATTAAAATAAAAGCCTTACAAGTTAATCACAGCCCTAAGCCAGGATGTTGACTAAAATGTCCTCTTTTGTGAACCACATATTTCTAAAATATTTATGGATGCCTTTAGCTATGTTTTCTTAAGAGTTGCCATGTTTCAAGACATACAATAGTCAAGTGAATAGGCAAGAATTTCATAAAGCCCTGGGTCACACACATTTCCACAAAGTGTACAAGTCATTCAAATGTTTATTTTCCACAATTATTACATGCTGCACTCTTTACTTTCATTTTTCTATGTGAAAGAATGGACTACATAAGATTTATTGGAGCAGTTTAATTTTCCAGTAGCGTGGGGAGCAATGGGACTCCTTATCTGGAATTATACAATTTAGCAATGGCTCTAGCAGCTTTTCATGACATATTTAATTATAACTACACATATAGGATTGTTATCAGAGGCAGCTGGTATGAAGGGCTTTTTTTTCAGAAGGTTTCTAAATGAAATGATTGGTCTATTTACTGTAAAGACAGATATTGACAGTTTCAGTGCCATCAACTCTAGAACTAATACTGGCAAATATTTATCAGCTTGGATCATAAAAAATTCCCAGTTCCTCCCTTTAACCACAATTCCCAGTACCAAAGAACCCATCTCCTGATCTCAGAAGCCCACAGATTGAAGTAAACCAGAAAAAAAATGTATTCCCCAAGAGGATAATGCCCAGAGAACCCCTAGATTACAGACTGATGTCAAGAAATGGTGATGGAGTTGAAACTGACAATATAGATCTACTGGTTTATATAAAGTTGATAAAACATCCACAGCTAGACATTAAGATTAACTGTCACCCCCTATGACAAAGGCAATATACTTTGACAGAACAACCTAAATTATGGCAACTTCAGAATGTGATATTGACCTATTCACAGAAGTACTTTACAGATGCCTAGACAGCTGTGCAAATGTCATCCATCAAATTGTTAAAAAAAGAAGCAAAGTATCCATGAATTCTGCTATGAAAACACTGTTATCCAGGTGTAAGTACTTACTGTACCTTTGGTAATAAAATCTTGTGCACTGGGAAAATCAAGTAAAAGGAAAACTTTGACGAAGAATGAAAGATCAATAGACTTGTTATAGGAAACTTTGTGGAAACCTTAGGAAAAAAGGATTGGTGCAGTGATACACTTTCCTTGGGAAAGTCAGTAAAAGGATGATGAACGCGCACTGGAGCTTTGAAATCCCTTTTTCCAAAGTAATAGTTACCAAGAAATAAGTTCCAGGTAAGATATTTTTAAGTATGCAAAAGAAGCCTGTTCAAAATGGTGGTAGTTTTTCCAGTATGAGATTAATGTCTCATAGAAAGATAGGAGACTTGAAGGCACCAGTGCCTCCAAGGAAAGTTTTGCATACCTTATAAAAGGCTAACGAAGCAGAACACCCTCAAGAAAATTAAACAATGGCAATTAAATGAATTTTGACTGACTAAAAACTCAAACTGGAAATGAAAACCTGAGACAAAAATTCTCTAACACTGCCTAAAGCATTGCAAAAGAGAGCTAGCCCTTTTGCCTTGTGACAAGCCAACAGGCAAACCCAGTTACAATAACTTTTCCTAGTACCTGGCCTCAGGACAAAAGTCAGGATCAGGATTACCCTTGGACAGGTAAAAAGGGCCCTGGTTATCAAAAGAACTAGAGAACCCAACTGACTAGCTTCGACGGTCCAGTTGAAATCTAGTTGGACAGATGAAAGAATAATCTCTTAGATGATTGCAAAAATAGAGGTCTGTCTAAGAGATGAGACCAAAATAGGGGGAAGTCAAGCTTGACAAGACCAAAAGGGGGCTCTGAGGATTACTTTGGATTTACACATCTTGTCTTTCTTGTGGAACTTTGGAATAAATGGAAATGGAGGAAAACAAAAGAGACCTGAGGGCCAGTTCTGGGGCAGAGCACCCTTGGGTAATTCTCCTGAGCTAGGAATAAGGGAAAAGTTGCTACTACATTTCTGGTTAGATAAGGATGCGAAGGGGTCCCAAAACAACATCCTTCGGTTATAAAATAGGATCTAAGCTGTGGCTGAGGGATCACTTGTGTCGCAGCAGCAAACAGTGGCTGAGCCTGTCTGTATGAGAATTGGACTGCTCTGAAACATGGTTAGCAAAAAAGAAAGATTAAGGGAAAGATCTTATGCCCATACTGACGTTGTCTCCAGGTAATGGGAATAGCAGTGTGTCCTCTCTTGCTTGTTTACCTACAAACCATTGTCATGCTGTTGGTCAGACACAGTAACAATCACATTGGTGGGAAGGGAATCCTGAAATGTTTGCAGGGTGAAAAGTAAGTCCCCCTTTATGATGGTCACTGTAACCCTCGGGCTTGGGTTTTCAAACAGTTTATCAACAGACAAGATGGACTTGAGGCTTCATGAATGAAGACCGCCTCTGCTTGCACAGGATACTATAGCGGATTCCACTGAACTTTTAGGGTCCACTGCAAGACCCTCATAAATAGTCTGGTGTAAAAGAAACATAAAGGTGTTGATAAAATGTTGAACAATAGATATGATAATAAAAGTACAGCTGTGTACACTTACCATAAATGTAGATGTTCGAGTGTATTCACTGTTTCAGTCATTACATTTGGGTAATCCTGCTGGCAGGTTGCCCTCAGTCGGCCTGAAAAAGTCTTGGGTCCTGCGTCGGTTGCTGTCGCCCCTTCCCTGACGTCAGATCATCAGGGGCACCTGATATATATAAAGCATACATGCTCCAAAATAAACTTTACCTTCATCTACAAGCAAATACACCACACAGGTTTTATAGATCAGAGAAGTAAAGATAAGTTCCAGCAGAAATAAGGGGGGTGGCGGGTGGGTAACATAGACTGCAACAGTGAATACACTTGAACATCTACATTTATGGTAAGTGTACACAACTGTACTACGTTCTTCGTGTTTCACTGTTGCAGTCATTACATTTGGGTAGAGTTCCAAAGCTATAGTTGGGGGGCTGGAGCTAAACAACATTAGGAGCGGCTATGAGACCCTGCAGAACTGCAGTGGCAAAGCCTGCTCTGGATTTAGAGTAAAGTGGCAGATTGCAATGCTTTGTAAAGGTGTGCACTGAATTCCAAGTAGCAGCCTCTAAAATGTCTTTGGTTGCTACTCCCCTGAGAAAGGCTGCCGAAGTGGCTGCAGCTCTGGTTGAATGTGGCCTAATGCCCTTAGGCACTGGCTTCCCATGCTGAGAGTAGCAAAATCGAATGCAGTGCCCTATCCACTTTGAAATAATCTGCTTGGAGATAGCCTTTCCTTGTGATCCTGCAGCATATGCCACTAGTAATTGTTCTGTCTTTCTGAAAACTTTAGTTTTGTCCAAACAGAATCTAAGTTATCTGTGTACGTCCAAAGAATGCAGAATTTTCTCCCCCTTGTTCTGTGGATTTGGATAAAAAAGTTGGCAAATGAATAGTTTGGTTAAGGGCTACACTGGACACCACCTTAGGCATAAATGTAGGGTTTGTCCTCAGAGAGACCCTGTCCGGATAAAAAATGATAAAAGGTTCTACAGCCATGAGAGCCTATAGGTCTGACACTAGTCTTGCAGAAGTTATGGTTAGGAGCAGAGCTGTTTTCCAAGATAAGAATTTTATATCCGCCGTAGCAGCTGGCTCAAAAGGAGGTAGGGTGAGTTTTTCCAATACATAACTGACGTCCCATGTAGGCATTGGCGGTCTCCTTGCAGGCCTTAAATTTTTGGCTCCTCTGAGGTACTGCCTAAATAAAGGATGAGAAAAGAGTGGTGGCTCTGTATTGTAATGAGCCGAAATGGCAGAGGCATGAATTTTAATTGATGAAAAAGATAGGCCTTTGTCCAGCATCTCAGTTAAGTATTACAAAATCTGAGGAAAATTTGGTACAGCTGTGTCATTTCCTTGAGCTTGGTTCCAAGCACAAAATCTCTTCCATTTTCCAGCATAGGATTTTCTAGTACTAGGCCTTCTGGCTTTCAAAATGACATCCATCACAGCTTTACTGAGAGGTGTGCTTTGTCTGGCTACATTATCCGCCATGCTGCCAGGTTTAGAGTCCTGAGTTGGCTGTGCAGAATCTGACTGTTTTGTTGGGACAGTATGTGAGGTATTTGCGGTAAGGTCCAGGCTGGGCATTGAGACAAGTTCCTTAAGATCAGATACAAGTACTGGCGGGGCCAGTCTGGGGCAATCAGAATCATTTTTGGTTTCTCCTGTCTCACCTTTAGGAGTATCTTGGTGAGGAGAGTCAGTGGAGGAAAGGTATATACTGATAGGTTTTTCCAGTTGAAAGATAAGGCGTCCACTTTCCATGCTTGTCTGTGATAAGTCCTTGTGCAGAGTATTTTTAGTTGATAGTTGTGAGGGGAGGCAAATAGATCTATGTCCGGGCTTCCCCATTTCTTTGTTATCATGCTGAAGACTTGTGGGATCCAGGTGCCACTCGTGAGAATCCATGAGGTTTCTGCTTAGTTTGTCTACCAGAGTATTGTCCTTTCCTGGCAGGAATGGTCCCTGCAGATGAACTTGGCAAGGCAATGTGGTGTCCCATAAAGCCATGGCTAGTCTGCAAAGGGTGCCCCCCTGCTTGTTTATGTACCACATGACCGTGGAATTGTCTGTCTTTATCAGTAGTTGCCCCGGATGAATTAGGTCCTTGAAGGCTGTCAGGTCATTTTGAACAGCTAGCATCTCTTTTTGATTGATATGTAGATGCATTTGATTTGTGGACCAGGTGCCCTGAATGCCTCTTCCTGCCATGTGGGCCCCCCAGGCATAATCTGATGCATCCGTTGTTAGGTTCTGCCTGGCTGGGGGAAGTGAGAATGGCTGTCCCTTGTTTTGGTGACAAGCCTTTGCCCACCATCGAAACTCCTGTTGCAGGCAGGGAATGAGAGTAATCATTGTTTCCAGGCTGTGGCAATGTTGTGTCCAGACACTTTTTAGGTACCATTGAAGTTTCCTCATATGCAGTCTTGCATATGGAATTAGTAGGATGCAGGATGCCATGAAGCCCAAAGCCTGCAGAATTTTTCTTGCAGATAACTGGGCCTTTGTTGCCATTTCCTTGAAATAGGTAGTCAGTTGCCTTTGTTTGTCTGGCGTGAGATAAGCCATCTGGGCAGTTTTATTTAAGCTTGCACCCACGAATATTAGCTCTTGAGAGGGTACTAGTTTTGATTTCTTTTCAATGACTATGTACCCTAGGCATGTTAAAAGCCTTTTCACAAATGCCAGATGTTGTAGTAGAATGTCCTTGTTCTCTGCTTGAACGAGGCAGTCGTCCAAGTAAGGATATATTTGTATTCCTCTTTGTCTGCAGAAAGCAATTACTGGTGCCAGGCACTTTGTGAAGACCCTGGGCACAGTAGATAAGCCAAAGGGCAGTGCAGAGAATTGGTAATGCTTTGAACCAGCTTTGAATCTGAGGTATCTTCTGCATGATTGTCCGATTGGGACATGCAGGTATGCCTCTTTTAGGTCTAAAGTGCCGAGCCAAGCCTTTCTGCCCAGCATGGGCTGAAGCTGCTGTAAGGTCAACATCTTGAATTTTGGAATATCCAGGAAAGTGTTTAGAATAGATAGGTCCAGTACAGGTCTCCATGTTTTGTCCTTTCTGGGTACCAAGAACAGTCTTGAGTAAAATCCTTGTCCCTCCTCTTGTTGTGGCACTAGCTGAATAGCCCCCATATCCATGAGGGATGAGACTTGTTTTTGAGCCTCTGCCCATTGATTTTTTGGCAGGTCTGGCCAGCCGTTTGCTCTTGGCAGGGTATGGAAGTGAAACTTGTAGCCTTGTGACACTATGTTTAGAACCCATTTGTCCTGGGTTATAAAGTGCCTGTTTTGAGAAAAAAAGTGCTATTTTTCCCCCTAAGGGTGCTGCCAGTAGATAAGTGCTTGGTGCAGGCAGGGGGAAGTCATTGGGACTGTTTCCTGTATGGCTGTGATTTGTCTTCACTTCTGGAAGTAGAAGCACCCCATTGCTTAGACCTGTACGAACCTTGCGGCTGGGATCTGCCTTTAGGGTGTCTGGATCTGCCCCTTCGGACACTGGAAAGGACCAATTCTTTGTAGGCCAGTGTCTGCTAAACCTAGTTGGCTGTACTTGTAAAATATCTTTGACTGTTTGCATAGATTTAGCTTTGTCCTCCATTTTCACACCTCTTCTGCCTTAGCACCAAACAAGGTATCATGCTGTAATGGTGCATCTAATAATTTAGCTTTGACATGATGAGGCAGATTTTGTTCCTTTAACCAAGCATGCTTCTAATTACAGAACCCGTAACAGCGGCCCTGCAGGAGGCCTCCAGAGAATCAGAACCACATTGCAAAGTATGTTTTTCAGCTTGTTCAGCTGCATGCAATAAATCCTGCATTTCTTTGTTTTCTGCACATTCAGAATTTATCAACATTTTCTGTTTAAGCAGTGTCATGACATATTGCTGATATTTGAGCATATGAAACTGGCAGTTTAAAGCCCTTATAGCCAAAGTAGCAGATGTGTAAATCTTTTTTCCCCATCTATCCAATAACCTAGAATCTCTGTCAGAGGGGGTAGGGTTTTTTGCAGTGGAAGCCTTAACCCATTTGGGACCCTGAGAAATAGTTTCTGGGTCTGCAGCAAGGTTTTTGAAAAGGAATTTATGAGAGTCAGGAACCCTGTAGTATCTGTCAGGCTTAACAGGAGTTGGAGGTAAGGAGTAGGGGTCAGAATAGACTCTGAAAACACATCATCTACAATGTCTAACACAGGTGGAATAGCTAGAGGCCTGTGTAGAGGGAGTAGGAGGAAGTCCCTGAGCCTCTTCTTAGATTCTGAAAAATCTTGGCTCTCCCAGTGGAAATGCTCCCTCATGGTATGCAAGATTTCCCCAAAGGAATAGTCCTCAGGAGGAGAAGCTGAAGGAGTAGATTCTTCAGCATCAGAATCCTCATAGGGAGGAAGTGAATATTCCTGATCAGAAGAGGAATCGGAGGAAATGGAATCCTGATCTGAAGATTCATAGTCTGTCTCTTGCCTAGGCCTCTTATCAGGAGGGGGATGGGAACCCGGATGGGAACCCCTGATCAAGGTAATTAAGTCTTCGGCCATTTTGAGCATCTGTTTTTTGGGCATGGAGGCCTGTCCTTGTGGCTGGTGAACTTGTTTCTTTGCTTTTAACGGTGTTTTAGTCTTTGCATTTGAAGCTGAAGTCGGTTTAATGTATAATTGTTTAGGTCTGAATACAGCCTCAGAAGCCGATGCCTGCTCAACGGCTCCAGACCCATCTGAGGGAATAGTCTCCGAGGCTCCAATACCTTGAGTTTCCAGCGGCCTGCCCGACTCCACGTGGGAGTCGGTAGTGGCTTGCGACTCTAAAGTAGCGGGCGTCAGGGGCTGCGAAAGCACCTCGCTGAGAACCGGCAACTGGCTTAGGAGAAGCTTCGTCGTCAGTTTTGGACCTCGGTTGCCTGTCTTTTTCTTTGTGCTTTTTGTGAACTCCGGTAAT
Source organism: Protopterus annectens (assembly GCF_019279795.1). Classification (NCBI taxonomy): domain Eukaryota; kingdom Metazoa; phylum Chordata; order Ceratodontiformes; family Protopteridae; genus Protopterus; species Protopterus annectens. The sequence goes on from NC_056744.1 coordinate 1,532,129,174, forward strand.
CGGATGGCTATCCGACGACATAGTATAATTAAATCTGCGCCCAAAATAGCTTAGGGCAAAATCGTACCGACGCTTAATAGTGCATTGGTTAAATCTAGCACAAAACTGACAACTTGAAATGTCGTGGTCAGGGCCTAGGCAAGGAATAAAGTCCTTATGAGGTATTTTCTTCCCACAAGAAATACAATTATTAACTTTTTCTGACATCGGTCTGGAGCAAGAAAAAAGTTTCCCCAATGGGGTACTTAGCTTTTAAGTGAAGACTTCGGATCTGAAACTAGAACACAAAAATCTCAGGAGTCGGCCGACCGGCACTTGCGAACTGCTTCTGCTTCGGGCACCGCGCGGCAAGAAAGACTGAAAAAAATGGCATCGGCTGCATCTTTTATACCCCTGACGACCTGATGTCAGAGAAGGGGTGACAGCAACCGACGCAGGACCCAAGACTTTGGAATTCAGGCCGACTGAGGGCAACCTGTCAGCAGGATTACCCAAATGTAATGACTGCAACAGTGAAACACGAAGAACATAATTTTGCTTGATGGAAGACACACATGAAAAGTGATGGTATGCAGGGAGCAATTTAGTGCGAGGGCATCAGCTGAGATTTTGTAAAGATGCTATGCCCAGAGACTGAAACAGATTTAGAAGCTATTCCTTGCAAGTAAGTAGGCTCTGTACGACTGGAGCTGCCAAGAGCCAGCCATCCAGGTAAGGAAATACCCAGGAAGTTTGAAGGTAGACAGCTGCAGTGACTGCAGACATTGCAATTGGTGAACCCCTGGAGGCTGTGATAAGTGGAAGTGGCATGGATTGAAAATGGCCGATTGTTACAGAGAAGTGAAGGATACTCTAGGACTCCCTTGTGATTTTAATGCATAGGTATGCATCATGGAATTCCAAAGGGCACATGCTGTCTCCTCTTTAGAGAGAATGCATGACTATTCAAAATAGAGTAAGACTTGAGGGCTTGATTCCTTCAGAATACTAAAAGGAACATTAAGTAATAGCCACACCCCTTCTGATCTGGTGATGACCTACTGCATGTCTTTGCTTATTAACAACTCCTGCATAATCAGGTCTGCTGCAGCCTTTTATCAGGGGTGTGGCATCAGGACAAAGTAGACTATGGATTGAACCACACAAAAAGGAACAGAATAGCCTCTGGATATGATGCATCTTATCCATCTGTCTAATAGCCTCCCAAGCTGACAGATACAGAAACAAATCTTGACTGACTTCAGTTAATAGTACTCAGACAAGCTCTAGTCAGTATGACAAAGTACACTTATGTTAGAAATTTACCATAACTGTAGACTCATGACAAGATTTACTGCTGGAAGTAGTGACTCTTAGGAAGACCCTAAGAACTTGCAGACCACAGGGTGACTGGCCAGCTTGAAAAGCAGGAGACCCAATGCTCTATAGGAAGACAAAGGCAAATCTGTCCCAGCCCTGGAAATACTACCACAACTGTAACAATGAGCAATGAAGACCAACAGGAAGCTGCTTCCAGGATGGCCCAAGTACTAACCTCTCTTAGGAAGATTGTAGTAACAGCTGTGATTTTGGAAAATGAGTTCTCAGGAGACCTGTAAAAAGCTTGTCATGAGTGTAGCAGAATGAAATACAATCAGCTATCCATTCTAAATAGTTTACTTGTTTATTGGCTTTTTCTCCCTGCCCTCGGCAAAGCCAACAAAAAGTTAGTCAGATCTCCTGTAATGCTATCTTCAATCAAGGCAGAATCTCAGTAGTGTATGAACATTTAATGAATGCAATATCATTTCACTTTTATTTATTTATTCTGATGAGATGAAAAGAATACAGGGAAGAGAAAGTACAGTTTTGTACCTACCATAAATGTAGATATTTGCGTGTATACACTGCTGCAGCCATTACACTTGGGTTATCCTGCCGTCAGGCGGTCCCTCAGTCGGCCTGAGTTCCAAAGTCTTGGTCCGGCGTCAGTTGCTGTCGCCTCTTCCATGACGTCAGTGCGACAGGGGTATATAAGATGCAGCCAACGCCATTTTCTTCAGTTTTTCTTGCCCCAGATGTCAGGTGCCTCCCAAAAGGTTGGCAATGCAAATTGCTAATAAAACATACATATGAAAAGCAATCAAAAACTTTCAGTTACCAGCAAATACTCCCCATAGGTAGTAAAGGGTAGAAGACTTGGATGTGTACCAGCAAGTAAGAGGGGAAGGAGGGAGGGTAACCTGGACTGCAGCAGTGTATACACTCGAACATCTACATTTATGGTAGGTACAAAACTGTACTATGTTCATTGTGTTACACTGCGGCAGTCATTACACTTGGGCAGAATCCCAAAGCTGAGGTAGGGTGGCTGGTTCTATAAGGCATTAGGGGTGGCTATAAGGCCCTGCAGCACTGCAGTGGCAAAGCCAGCTCTGGATTTAGAGTAAAGAGGCAGATGGTAATGCTTGGTGAAGGTATGTACAGAACTCCAAGTTGCTGCTTCCAAAATGTCCTTGGTAGGTACTCCTCTGAGGTAGGTAGTTGAAGTGGCTGTTGCCCTGGTGGAGTGAGACCTAATGCTGCTAGGTACAGTTTTCCCATGGTATGTACAGCAGAAACGTATACAGTGTCCTATCCATTTTGAAATGGTTTGTTTTGAAATGGCTTTTCCCTGTGCTCCTGCAGTTCTTCAGTTTTTCTGAAAGCTTTGGTTTTGTCCAAGTAGAAGCGTAACTGCCTGTGTATGTCCAAAGAATGCAGAAGTCTCTCCCCTTTATTCTGTGGGTTTGGATAAAAAGTTGGCAAGTGAATAGTTTGGTTTAGAGCCACACTTGATACCACCTTTGGCATAAAAGTAGGGTTTGTTCTTGAAGACACCCTGTCTTGGTGGAAAATGATGAAAGGTTCCATTGCCATTAGTACCTGTAATTCTGAATCTCTTTGTGCTGAGGTTATTGCCAGGAGCAGAGCAGTTTTCCAAGAGACATATTTTAAATCTGCTGAGTTAGCTGGCTCAAAAGGAGGTAAAGTTATTTTTTCCAACACGAAGTTGAGGTCCCAAGTTGGAGTTGGTGCTCTACGGGGCAGTCTTATGTTTTTAGCCCCACTGAGGTACTGTTTTAGCAAAGGATTAGAAAAAATAAGTGGGTCCATGTTGTAATGAGCAGAGATGGCAGAGACGTGGATCTTGATGGATGAAAAGGAGAGGCCTTTGTCCAGCATCTCAGTAAAATATTGTAGTATCTGAGGAATATTTGGGACAAGAGTGTCAAGGCTGTGAGCCTGGTTCCAGGCACAGAATCTCTTCCATTTATCCGAATAGGCTTTCCTGGTGCTAGGCCTTCTGGCCTCCAGAATGACATCCATAACAGCTTTGGAGAGAGGCATTGCTTGCTTGACTAAGGAATCTGCCATGCAGCCAGGTTTAAAGTCTTTAGCTGACTGTGAAGTATCTGATTGTTGTGCTGAGTCAGAAGATGTGGGTTTTGAGGCAAAATCCAGGGTGGACTTTGTGCTAAGTTCTTTAAGATTGGGTACCAGTGCTGGCGTGGCCAGTCTGGGGCAATCAGGATCATCTTTGGCTTTTCTTGCCTGGAGTTTATGAGTACCTTTGGAAGGAGAGGCAGTGGTGGGAAAGCATATACTTGTAGGTTCTTCCAGCTGAATGAGAGGGCATCCACTTTCCATGCTTGTGGGTGGCAAGTCCTTGTGCAGAATTTCTGTAGCTGGCAGTTCATTGGTGATGCAAACAGATCTATGTCCGGGCTCCACCATTTTTGTGTTATTATTCTGAACATTTGTGGATGTAATTTCCACTCGTGTGGATCCATAATGTTTCTGCTCAAGTCATCTGCCAGTGTGTTTTTCTCTCCTGGCAAGAATTGTGCTTGCAGATGAACTTGATAGGTTAGAGCTGTGTTCCACAAGGTCATGGCTTGTCTGCAGAGGGGATAAGAATGAGTGCCCCCTTGCTTGTTTATGTACCACATAACTGTGGTGTTGTCTGTCTTTAGCAGTAGTTGTCCTGGATGCAGAAGGTCCTTGAAAGCTTTAAGGGCATTTTGTACAGCTAGCATCTCTTTTTGATTGATGCAAAGATGCCGTTGTTCTGCAGGCCACTTGCCCTGAATACATTTTCCTGCCATGTGTGCTCCCCAGGAGTAATCCGATGCATCTGTTGTCAGTCTTTGCCTGGCTGTGGGTTGAGTGAAAGGCTGTCCCTTGTTGAGGTGACATGCTTGAGCCCACCATTGAAACTCCTGTTGAAGGCAAGGAATTAGTGGTATTACTGTTTCCAAACTTTGACAGTGTTGAGACCAGACACTCTTTAGGTACCATTGTAGTTTCCTCATATGCAGTCTGGCATATGGAATTAGTAGTATGCAAGATGCCATGTAACCCAAGGCCTGCAGAATTTTTCTTGCAGGGAGTTGGGTCTTTGTTGCCATCAATTGAAAATATGAAGTTAGTTGTCCTTGCTTGTCTGGTGTGAGATAAGCCATCTGGGCCATTGTATTTAAGCTGGAACCCAAGAATATTACCTCTTGTGAGGGCACTACGTTTGACTTCTTTTCGTTTACTGTGTACCCTAGGCAACTTAATAACTTTTTTACAAATGCCAGATGCTTTAGAAGAATATCCTTGCTCTCTGCTTGAATCAGGCAGTCGTCCAGGTACGGATAAATTTGAATTCCTTTCTGTCTGCAAAATGCAATTACTGGTGCCAGGCACTTTGCGAAGACCCTGGGCGCAGTAGATAAGCCAAAGGGCAGTGCAGATAATTGGTAGTGCATTGAACCAGCTATGAATCTGAGGTATCGTCTGCAATTTTGTCTGATAGGGGCATGCAGGTATGCCTCCTTGAGGTCCAAAGTTACAAGCCAAGCTTTCTTGCCCAGCATGGGAAGAAGCTGCTGTAGTGTCAACATTTTGAATTTTGGAACATCCAGGTAAGTGTTTAGAGAAGAAGGATCCAGAATGGGCCTCCAGGCTTTGTCCTTTCTGGGAACCAGAAAGAGTCTTGAGTAAAATCCTTGTCCTTGCTCCTGTGTTGGTACCTTTTGAATAGCTTTCATGGCCATGAGTGCTGTAATTTGTCTTTGAGCCTCTGCCCATTGATTTGGTGGCAGATTTGGCATTCCTTTTAACCTTGGCAGAGTGTGAAAGTGGAACCTGTAACCTTGAGATACAATGTTGAGAACCCATTTGTCTTTGGTGATCATATGCCAATTGTGACAGAAAAGTGTCAGTTTTCCTCCCAAGGGGGCTGCCAAGAGAGAACTGTTGAGCAGCTGTAGTGGGAAGTCATTGGGGCTGTTTTTTATAAGGTTGAGGCCTGTCTTCCCCTTCTTTCTGGGTTGATGCACCCCATTGTCGAGGCCTGTAAGGACTTTGTTGTTGACCTCTACCTCTTGGATGTCTGTATCTGCCCCTTTGAGGTTTGTCTGTAACTGGAAAGGACCAATTCTTTGTTGGCCAATTTCTGCTAAATCGAGATGGCTGCACCTGTAGGAAATCCTTCACCGTTTGCATAGATTTTGCCTTATCCTCCATTTTCTTTAATACCTCTTCTGCCTTAACTCCAAATAAAACATCCTGCTGCAATGGTGCATCCAGTAATTTTGCTTTAACATGATCTGGTAACGTCTGTTCTTTTAACCAAGCATGTCTTCTAATGACAGATCCTGTAACTGCTGCTCTACAGGAGGCCTCTAATGAATCAAAACCACATTGCAAAGTATGTTTTCCCACTTGTTCAGCTGCATGCAATAAATCCTGCATTTCTTTATAACTAGGAGGATCTGAGTTTGGAAGCATTTTTTGTTTCAACTGAGACATCAAATATTGCTGATATTTTAGCATGTGAAACTGGCAGTTTAAGGTCCTCATTGCTAAAGTTGCAGATGCATCTACCCCCATATGTCTAACGCTCTGGAATCTCTGTCAGAGAGGACTGGATTCTTTGCTGAAGAGGCCTTTACCCCTTTGGGGCCCTGAGAAATAGTTTCAGGGTCAGCAGCAGGGCTTTTATAAAGAAATTTGTGAGAGTCAGGGACTCTGTAGTATCAATCTGGCTTAACTGGAGCAGGAGGTAAAGAATCAGGATTTAAACTGGATTCAGTAAACACATCATCCACAATATCTAACACTGGCGGAATAGCAAGGGGTCTGTGTTGTGGTAATAAAAGGAAATCTCTGAGCCTTTTCTTGGATTCTGAATAATCCTGGCCGTCCCAATGTAAATGCTCCCTCATGGTATGCAAGGTTTCCCCAAAAGAGTAGTCCTCTGGCGGAGAGGCTGAAGGAATTGATTCCTCAGCATCAGAATCCTCATAAGGGGGTAAAGAGTATCCTAGGTCTGCAGATGAATCTGAGGAGATGGATACCTGGTCGGATGAGTCATAATCTGCATCCTGTCTAGGCCTTTTATCAGGAGGGGGATGGGACCCCCTGATCAGAGTGATTAAGTCTTCGGCCATTTTGATTATTTGTTTCTTAGGCATGGAGGCCTGTCCTGGTGAATGCTGAATTTGTTTCTTTGTTTTTAAAGGAGTTTTAGACTTGGCAGAAGATTTAATGGTTAACTGAGTAGGCCTGAAAACACCCTCTGAAGCTACAGTTTGTTCAGCTACTCCGGATCCCTCTGAAGGGTTAGTTTCAGTAGGCTGTAAATCTGGTGCGTCCGAAGGCCCAGCCATCTCCACGTGGGAGTCAGAGGCGGCCTGTGGGTCTAAAGAAGCGGTCGTCAGGGGCTGCGAAGGCACCTCGCTGAAAACCGGAGAACTGGCGACTGGCCTAGAAGAGGCTTCGTCGTCAGTTTTGGGCCTCAGATGACTGTCCTTGTCTTTGCACTTTTTGTGTATTCCGGTCATCAGTAGTTCTGACGGCATGGTGTAATTGAATTTTCTGCCAAACTAATGTCGGGCAAAATCAAACCGACATTTAATAGTGCACTTGTTAAACCTAGCACAAAACCGACAACCAGTGACGTCGTGGTCTGGGCCTAGGCATGGGATACAATAAGAATGGAAATCCTTATGAGGTATTTGCTTCCCACAAGAAATATAGTTATTAACATTTACTGACATTGGTCTGAGGCAAGAAAAAGTTTCCCCAACAGGGTACTTAGCTTTGTAGAAGACTTTGGTTCTGGATTCGGAATGAAAATCTCAGGAGTCGGCCGACCGGCACTTACAAACTGCTTTTGCTTTGGGCACTGCGCAGCAAGAAAGACTGAAGAAAATGGTGTCGGCTGCATCTTATATACCCGTCGCACTGACGTCAGGGAGAGGCGACAGCAACCGATGCCATACCAAGATTTTGGAACTCAGGCCGACTGAGGGACCGCCTGACGGCAGGATAACCCGAGTGTAATGACTGCAGCAGTGTAACATGATGAACATCAGCTTGGGTCAAAGACAGCTCTGTAAACCACTGTAGGCATGAAAGATGGGTTAGTTTAGACAGTAACTCTGTTCTTTGTGGAATACTAAGACAGGTCCCCCTACATAAGACAGCCTCTAATTCTGAAGCATTCCCAGCCAAGATTAAGACCATGACCTAAGCAGTCTTCCAAGTCAAACACCGTGGGGGGGGGGGGGTTAGGGGTTGGATTCAGCTGATTCAAACTGAGGTAGTATTAACATTTTGGTACATAACAGCGATCATTTGAGGACAGATCTTTTTTGGGTGTGATCTAAAATGTAGACCCCCCCCCCCCAACTCAATTAACTGTTTTTCACTGGCAAATAGGAATATACAGATGGTCCAGAGGCACACATTCAGAAATAGCCGAGACATGTACTTACAGAGAAGCATATGAAAGGCCTGTTTTGTACAGATCTGGCAAGTAGGTGAGCAGCAAAGATACTTGTCTGGGTCCTGTTCTCTACTGCAGCAAAATTTGTGAACCTTTTCTACTTTGCTATAGAAGATTTCATTAATCACTGCTTTCTAGCCTCCCTCAAAATTTTAAGCATATCTTCAGAAAACAGGTGCCTAGAAGGAATGCTAATTGTCCACATTGTCAGACTTTGTCTGTAAGCTGAGGTAAATCATAAAGCCCTTGTTTTGAACCAGAGAGCCACACAGTGAGGCAATAAAACTGGTTCTTCTCTTACTGTACTGAAAAGGAAAGAACCAATACTCTCCTTGCCAAAACTGTGCTATTAACATCATTCTGGCCTGTTCTTCCTTATCTTCTCTAATAACCTGGAGGGAAAGCATACAATAGACATGCCCAGGTTATGGAGAAGGCATCTGTTGCCCAGGCATCTACTGTTCGTATCCTGGTGCAATCCCATCCATAACACTCTTTTTCCCATTTCGCATATGGGTTTGGGATGTCATATCAGCACAGACAATCATCTAGACAGAGCCAATGTTCACACCACCAGGTGGGTTATTGTTCTTTCAAAACACACACACACACACACACACACACACACACACACACACACACACACACACACACACACACACACATATGACTAATATTGAATGTCCAATCCACCTACTGCATGTCTTTTGTATGTGTGAGGAAACCAGGTCACCTGGAGAAAACCCACGCAAACACATGGAAGATATGCTGACTCCGCAAAGAAGGCACCCAGCTGAGAACTGAAACAGAGAACCACTTGCTGTAAGGAGAGAACACTACTCATTGAACCACTGTGCTCATTTGGTCAAATATCTGTGTTAGGAGAAGCAAAAAGATCTGCTTGTGGTATACATCATTTGTGTATTGTGTCTAACATAGCTCCTACGCCTACATTTTTAGTCTGCCCAGTAGCTAAGAGAGGGTTCCCAATTGTTTATTGTTATGCTACATCATCACAGCGTTGTCAGTATGAATTACAATTTTCTTTGCTGTTGAGTCTGAAGGCTTTACGACTAGTAGCTCTTCCATCATTATTTATATGTTGATGCATTTCTTTCTGAATGCCAGGTGCCAAATCCCCTGAACACTCAGATTCCCTAAATGGGCCTCCAAGCCAGATCTGAAGAGTCAATTGTGAAGGTCTGTTGTGTAAAACTTACCATAATAGTAGATGCCCTTATCTTCACTGTTGCAGTATACTTTGCAATAGGGATCCCCTGCCCAGGGCAGCTTGACGTCAGCCAGTATGCCAAAGCCTTTAGGGTGTAATGGGTACACCATATGTCACACGTTTGTTCTCCATGCATGGCGTAGGGCATAAAGGTGAAATCAGGATATACCATCCTCATAACTAAAAAGCCCCCAGTAGGAATGCCAGCCTAAGGATATAATAAGGTAACAGGCACATCAAGAAGGAAAAAAGACCAGCGGGGGAGGGAGTCAGCGAATACTGCGACAGTGAAGAGAAGGACATCTACTATATCCAAACTCTTAAAAAAGGTAACAGAAGAGGCCACAGCCCTGGTAAAATAAACCTTAACAGAAGAAGGAAGGCTCTTCCCATGAAAAGAATAGCAAAATGAAATGCCTTTAGACAACCAAGAAGAAAATAGTTTGTTTGGAAAATGCCAAACCTAGAGACCTAGGATGAAAAGAAACAAAAAGCTGTTCAGATTTAAGAAAAGCTTTAGTCTTATCCAAATAATATGAGTTGTCGATGCAAATCTAAGGTGTGCAAAACCTTCTCATTAGCAAATTGCAGAAAAGGGAAAAAAGTGGGCAAATGAATAGACTGATTAAGAGACGATTCATTTACCAGCTTGGGCATAAAAAAGAAGGATTAGTATGAGCAGACGATTCTATAGTAGAACATCGAAATTTCACAATTTCGAATGTTCTAACATCGACCCCTATTCAGCGAATGCTGACAACAACGAACAGTCAGAACAGCAAATTTTTCCTAGGGAAAAAAATTTGCTGTTCCAAAACACATACATACAACACAAGCATACCAAACAAACAGCAATCTACACACATACACCCAAAATATTGCAGCTAACCCTACACTAAACTGTACAAACACCACTAACTATCCACTTACCTTAACCCAAACCCTAAGGTCCATCACTATCGCACACTCACCTCATCCACGCCCTAACCCTAACTCACCTAACCCGCCCTAACCCTCACGTCCACACAATCACACAAATACCTCCCTCACGCCTTAACCCTAACTCACCTAACCCACACCCAATCACACACTTACCTGGACCCGACCCATAACTTTCCACCAAAATAGCGAAACGACACTGACGGACAACCAAATTCTTTCCCTAGGAAAACATTTGGTTATCTGTCATTTCTCTATATTCAGCGTTCACTGAATAGGGGTCGATGTTAGAACATTCAAAATTATGAAATTTCGGCGTTATAATATAGACCCTGAACAGACACCCTGTCCTTATGAAAAAATGAAAAACGGAGCAACAGCCACAAGTGCTTGCAGCTCAGACACATGTCTGATAGAAGTAAAGACCAAAAGAGGAACAGTCTTCCAAGAATAATGCTGTAAGGAAGCTAACTAGCAGGCTCAAAAGGAGCCCAAGTCAATTTTTCCAAAACAAAATTAAGATTCCAGGAAGAAGGAACAGACTTTCCTGGAAAACCTAATGTGAAGGATGCCTTTAACAAACTGTTTGGCCTCAAATCTAGAGGCTAAAGGGGGCTAAAAGGCAGATGAGCAGAAATAGCTAAGAATATGCCAACCCAGCATTGAACAATTCACAGAATAAAAGAAAACCAAAGGTGCATCCACAGTTAAGTGTTTCCAGGTTACGAGAAAGACACCAAACAGAAAATCTGTTTAATTTGGACAAATAAGATTTTCTAGTAATATATTTCCTGGCCTCTTGCAGTATAAAAAGTATATAATCAGAAAAAAGGTGTCTGAAGGGGATCAAAACCCTATCACTCACAATATCAGTTGAAGCGTTGACAGGTGGAGATGGATGAGACACTCCTTCTCCTGTGTGACTAGATCCAACCTGTGAGGTAAATTGTGATGACTGCCCTTGGCTAAATCCAGAAGATGAGGGAACCAATGTTGTCTGGGCCAAAAGGGAGTCCACCAACAAGATTTTGGAAGCATCCTGTTTTAACTTGAACAGGACCTTCAGAATGAGAGGAAGGGGGGGAGGGGTGCATAAAGAAATATCCCCTTCCAAAAAAAAATTAGGGCATCCACCTTCTAGGCCAGAGGATATGGGACTCTGGTTCAAAATAGAGGAAGTTGTCTGTTCTGAGGGGAGGCAAATAGATCTTCTTAAGGAGTACCCCACTGGTGGGCAATGTCCAGAAATACATCCTTGTGAAGCATCCACTCGAGGAATTGTGTTATGGACCTGCTCAGAGAATCTGCCACCATGTTCTGATTTAAGGGAATGTAAACTGCCTGAAGGGACACCTGATTCTGGCTAGCTAGATCCCATATCTGAAAAGCTACCCTGCACAGGACATAAGACCTTATCCGCTCTTTGCTTGTTGATACACCACATCATTATGGTATTGTCTGCAATATTCTTGAGGGACACTGGATGGAAAAGAGAATGAAAAGCCTGAAGATCCAGAAGATGAGCTCTCATCTCTTTGACAGTTGTTCGTGAGGAGGCTGAGAAATGCCCAAAAGGGGGAAGGGATTTCCAAACTATGTAATAACCACGGGGAATTATGGAAAGAACCCATGAGTCTTGCGTGATCTTTAGCTGAATAGGTAGGGACACAGAAGCAGCAATGTATGAGAAGAACAGGGCAAGGACAGTCAAACAGCAATTGGTTTGTCAGGAAAAGGAGGCTTCTGAGTAGAAGGAGTTTGGGTAGCTTTAGCATGGGGAGCCCTTCTACCAACCCTTACCTTTGGGCAGAAGGAGAGACTATCTATGGGCAAAAGGAAGATTGTTAGAATAATTCCTCTAAAACTTGGGTACAGGGGAAGCAAAAATATTCTTCAATTCCTTTAAGGGCAAACCCTTTTCTTGCAGGGACCTAACTCTGCAAGAGCAGCACCAAATGAATGCTTATTGTCCAGAAGGGCATCCATCAATTTAGCCTTCATATCATCAGGCAAAGGCTGAAGTCTGAGTCAGGAATACCCCCTCAAAACCAATCCAACAGCAGCAGCTATAGATGAAGCATCAGCTGCATCATAGCTGCATTTAATGGAATGCAGAGCTACTTGGGAGGACATCCCTAGCAAATTTAGAGCAGAGGCTTTCCCCCAGGGTAGCGGTAGTATATACCCTCTTACTTAACTTCTCCATAGTTCTGTTATCCTTATCAGATGGAAGTAACTTAGTGGAAGACAACAATTTGGAGGGTTTATCAGAAACAACTGACACTACAGAAGGGCTAGCAGAGGGACACTTACAAAGAAACCTGCAGTCATCACGAACTTTATAAAAACCTATCAGTGTTTTGGAGAACATGGGGTTGGGAATCAATGGACAAAGCATCCGGCAAGGCAGCAAACATAGGAACAGCATTGGGCCTAGAAGGCTCCATCTGTAGAAGAACAGAGTGCCTCCTCTGAGCATCACACACCTGAGCACAGTCCCATTTGAAAAATTCCACTGTTCTGGAAATAGTGTCACTAAACAAAATCTCCTCAAAAGGAGATTCAGGACTGACCGACTCCTTCATCAGAACCATATTCAAGTGGAGAAGGAGTAAGTCAGGGACTCCATCAGAATCGACATAGGTTCATAGGTAGGTACTAGGCTATCGGTCCAAGGGCATAAGCAAAACTAGCCAACAAAGTTCTCTGGCTTACGCAACCCAAGAAAGTTAATTTCCTGTGCTCCTGTCGAGCAGAGCCACAGAAGTGATCCCTGGGGTGTATTTCCTATTTCCCATGCACTCATAAAGATTTTTCTTGAAGAGTGTTAATGAGGAACTTTGTTCGACATAGATGGGTAGCTTGTTCCAGAGTATGGGAAGTCTCTGGGACAGGAATCTATCCCTCCAGCAAGTCCTGTTTATTGTGGTGACACAATTTAGGTCCCTAGAGCATGTAGCTCGGAGGGATTGGGATTTCTTTAGGTGTAGTATGTCCAACAGCTCTGGGTTTGACATAGCTTTATATGTTAGGCAGAGATCACCTCGGAGTAGGCGATATGCTACAAATTAAAGCTGGAGTTTTTTGAGACGATCAGTGTAGGGCATCTGTTTGAGGCCAGTAATCCTCTTTATGAGGTACTTCTGTGACCTTTCCAGCTGCTGCAGATGTCTTGTGAGGTACATTCCAAAAGGGGCATTGTACTTTATAATGGGTCTAATGAGTGTCGAGTAGAGGGGAAAAATGGCCTCTTTTTTCCTGGATGAGAACCCTTTTGTGATGAGGTGTGCCATGCAGAAGGATTTCCTGACTACTGTGGCAATGTGTTTATCAAAGGAAAGACTACTGTCCACCTGGGTCCCAAGGTCTCTTATCACACATTCGGTGTTAAGATGTCTGCTGCCTATGTGGTAGTTCATGGGTACAAAGTTTTTACCAAAGGGGATAACAATGCACTTTTTGGCACTGAGCTTGAGGCCATGGCTCTGATACTAGGCATCTGTCTCAGTGAGGCCCTTCTGTAGGATGTCCACATCAGTTGGGGACTCGACTATAGCTCCTAGCTTGCAGTCATCTGCGAACTTCGTTAGCCAGAGGCCTTCTGTGTTAGCCTGTACTTCAGAGAAGTAGATACCAACAGGAGAGGTCCCAGGACTGATCCCTGTGGTACTCCACTTGTCACTGGTTTGAAGTCAGATTTGGAGTCTGCAACATTTACAGTGTGGGTTCTGTCAGTGAGCCAGTTGGCAACCCATCTTGTGACATAGGGATTTATACCTAGTTTAGTGAGTTTAGATATAATTCCAGAATGGGGGATGGTGTTGAAAGCCTTGGCGAGTTCAAGATAGGCTGTGTGAACCACCTTACTCTCGTCTACGGCTTTGGTGACTGCCTCAAAGAAGTCAACCAGGCTCAGGAGGCATGATCTGCCTTTCACAAACCCGAACTGGGTGGGGTCCAGAGTTTGGAGGTTACCAATGTCTTTTTTTATGAATTCCATGATGATACGTTCCATGGCCTTGCAGACCAGGCTCGTCAGGCTAATAGGGCGATAGTTCCCAGGATCAGTGGTGGCTCCCCCTTTGTGGAGTGGGATAACTGTTGCTGTGCGCCATTCAGTGGGCACAAAGCCTGACGTGAGGATATGACTGAACATGGTGCTTGGGTGGGGAGCCAGTTTGTTCTGAAGTTCATGTAAAACGCAGCCTGGGATGTTGTCCGGTCCCATGGATGCTGTGGTTTTGGCTTTAGAGATTGCTGCTTTTACCTGTGAAGTTGTGATTATAGGGACTCTGCATTCTTCCTGTATAGATATGGGCCCTTTAGGGGGTGAGAGGGGGTTAAAGTTAGCATTGAACCTATCTGCTAGGATGCTGACAATATCAGGTGGTTCTATAATTTTTGTGCCACTGTGCTGTAACTCAGAGCAGATCTGGGTGTTGCCATTGAGATTCTTGACATAGCTATAGAATGCTTTGTGGTTGTCCTTAGAGTCAGTGGCAATCTTGTTTTCATAGCTAGCTTTGGAGGATCTTATAAGGGATCTCAGCTTCTTGCTGAGGCTGACCAGGGAGCTCCTTCACTCATGGGATTTTACTCTCTTTTGCAACAATTTCTTCCTTCTGTTGTACAGTTTGTTTATGGCAGGAGACCACCAGATTGGCTTCCTTTTTTTGGAGGATAGCATCTTAGTTCTGTCTGGGATAGTACGATCCATGCACTCGTAAGTGCTTATAGAGTGCATTTGTGTAAGATTCAGCAGTCGTAACTGTATTGTCCATCTGCATGGGTGTCATGAAGTTCGTCACTTCTGTCTTAAGAAGCAGGAAGTTGGCTTTGGAGAAATTTTTTACCATAATTTCCTTAATGGGGGGTGGGGGCAGGATGTGGATATGTAGGGTGATCAGCTTATGGTCGGATCTGACCAATGAGGAGTTGACTTCAGGTGTGGAACACCTGTCACTCATGTTGGTAATGACTAGCACTAGGATATTGTTGCCCCTGGTGGGGGTGTGGATAAGTTGATCCAGGGAATTGGAATTTATGAATTCCAGAAAGCGCTGAGTGAAGGAGTTGTAACATGAATAGTTTTCCCAGTTAATGGTGGGGTAGTTGAAATCGCCCAATATTAGGGTGTTTGGTTGAACCCTAATATTTTCCAGTATATCAAGAAAAGAGGAGTGGGAATCCTGGGGCATGGTGGGGGATCTGTAGCAGGCTACAGTTTGGACTGCAGTTTTGCCCAGAGTTAGTTGCACTTGGATAACCTCGCTGCATTATGCTGAGCAACTAGCCTGGAGGTGTGGATATCCTTAATGAATATGGACACACCTCCGCCTTTGGTGTTCCGGTCCAGGTTAGATGGCCGAAAAGTGTGGTATGAGTTATAGCCTGGTAATGCAGGGGTGCTCTCTGGAGCCTTGAACCAGGTCTCAGTCACTGCACAAACATCGATGTTCTCCATTTTAAGGAGTGAGTGCATTTTGAGATTTAGACTTCTAGCATTGAGTAGCATTACCCTCAGATTTTGCTTGCCTGTCCCTGTTATGGTGGTGAATTTGCCATTTGAACCTTGCCTAAAAAAGGCACTATAGGGGTGGCAAAAGCCTTAGCCAGTATCCGGAATCCCAGGGGTGACAGGTGCAGGCCATCTCTGGCAAAGCATTGTGGTCTGTCGACCATGTCGTCCCAGGCAGACAGATACTGGATCCCCTTAGAATGACACCAGAACCTTAGCCAATTGTTGAAGTCAATCATTTTGTCCTTGTACTGCGGTATCATTCTGGGCGATGGCAGGATGCTACTCAGGGCTAGGGTCATACCTGCCTGGGCTACAAGATCGGAGAGTTCTTCCATGTCTCTTTTCATGTAGTCCAGGGAGGTACATCTCAAGTCGTTCACACCAACATGGACGATCACAAGTCATATTTGTACTTGTTGTGGAGTGACCTGAGTGTGTGGGTTATGTGGCGCATCCTGGCACCCAACAGGCAGCTGACAGTGACCTTATCCTTGTTTAGCCCGGTCAGTGGGACATCAGTGTGCCTGACTATAGAGTCACCTATGACTAGTGTGTTGGGTACATTGTTTTGCCTTATGGGCTGTGGTTTAGTGGCACACTGAGTCTGTGGGCTATGTGTCATTTGGGTTGTGTTGGTGGTGGGAGGTTGCTTGCGTTTCTGCTTTGGAGGTCTCTGTTGCTTGAGCAGATTATTACTGAGAGCCTCCGCGAATGTTTTTGTATTTCTGTGTGTGGATTTTGGTGGTGTAGGTTTAGTGGGACTATGTGACGAGTGTGGTGTGGTGCAAGTGTTTACGTTCTCCTCTTGACTATCAAGTTCAGTCTTGGTTGGAGAGAGCTTTACTTCCAGTTTGGTTAGATATGTGCATCTCTAGTGTTGGGTGGTAGGAAGAGAGGGTTGTCTGTGTACATGAGGCAATTGCTACACTGCCCCAAGATGCCCAGATTCATCAGATAGACAGGAGAGAACATATCAAAGGAATCCTGCTCCCTGGACATCTTAAGAGGGGAAAAAGACCAAGGAGGAGCAGGAACAGAAACCCCTTGTGGAGACGTAAGAGCCACAAGGGTATTAAACAGGCCTTGAGTAAACAATTTAGGAGGCTCTGACCGCCTGATGATACTGTTATTGTGGTTGGAACATTGTCCCTCACTAATATCTGAGGAACACCACTAGCCCCTTCAGAAATTATCAGCCATGTTTTCCCCTGTAGATTTGAAGCTGACGTCTGCAAGGTCTCCAAAGACGTGTGTGGAGTCGGATCCATGCTGGCCTCCGAAGCGGTTGCAGCAGTGGAATCCAAGAGGGAAACCGGAAGATCCTCCAGGCTTTCATCAACCTCAAGAGAGACATCTGGTGTAGGCAGTACGGCTGAAGAATCTGACTGAGCTTTCTTGGTCTTTTTCTTTGCAGACAGCTCACCCTCGGGCCAGGAAGATCCTTCCATACTGTCTTTATCCAAGAGTTAAGTTGTTGGTTCTCTAAGGAAATAGCTAGGGAAGAAAGCCAACTATGTAACATCTTAGGGACAAAAGCTTGACAAATCTCACAAGATGTATGGTTGTGGGAAGTGTTTAAACAAAACAGACCCTGATCATGATGACCTTTGTGAGGAATCGTGTGTCCCGCACTGGCATTTCCCTTTCTGAATAACATGAAACCAACAACCAGAACAAGGAAAAACAAAAATAAGAATATCAAACAAAAAACAATGGGGCATTTATCTGAAAGCTATTAGGTAACTAGCAGATGAACGAGCATTCAGATCAACTGAAGATGGCTTTTGGACTAGCAGCAAATAAGTTCTGAGGATGGTATGGCAGGACTTCATCTTTATGCCCTATGCTGTGTGAGGGCAGCATAAGTGTGACATACTGTGGACCCTTACAACCTAAAGGCTTTTGTATACTGGCCGGATGTTGGACTTCCCTAGGCAGGGGACACCTATTGTAAAGAATACTGCAAAAGTGATATGGAAGGACCTCCTCAGTTCAACTTGAAGGGCACCTCCAGGTTTAAGGAATGTTATTCCATCAATCATATGAGCTTTTGGTTAATGCAGTGCAACTGTGGAACCGGGCACTACAACTGGGCTTGCTGGCATCATCTACTTCTCCGGTACTTCTGCAATCTCCTCATATGAAGTACATCAACTTACAAGAGGCCACGTATACTAGGACTCTGAGGAACTCTTTCTCAGAAATATGATTTAAGTTGGCAAACTTTCTAAAATGCTGTGACAGAAAAAAGATCTTGTCCTATGGGACAAATGCTTTCTGCGTCTCTACATCCAACACTGCTCCTAGAAATATTCATCTGTTAAGAGAAAGATGGATTATTGGAAGATTTATTCATAGTCCCAGGAACTGGAAATAATTGACTCTGTCAATTGTGGAACACCAGTAAATTACAAAGAGAATTACACAGTTGTGTTAGGAACTTATCATAATTGTAGATTTGTCAGTAGCAGTACCCTCCCTTCTACTCCTATATTACAGGGGCACCTATGGGTTGGAATGAATACCTACTCCAGTCTTTTTCATCTTCTATCTCTACCACTTGAGTACCCTCCTTCTTAGGGTTCAGCAGCTTCCTGCAGACTCAGTTTTACATTTTCTTTCACTGGGGTCTCCCAACTGGGATAGGTCATCCCAGCTATGGTTTCAAGGAGTAAATATGCACATGCTGGGCCAGGAAGACCTAAGGATTGAGCTAGGCGATGCCCCATTATGCCACTGATGCCCTTGTGGGAGGCAGTCTGCTAGATCTGGAGGAGAAAGAGAAAAGAACTCTGGAGGTTGGGTCAAACACTGGGCTTTTGCAAGATGGAATCTCGGAGGTTGGCAATGTCAACAGTGAATTACAAAGAAATTTATGCCCTTTGCAAGACAGGCTGCTTGATCCCAGATTATATTTTTGATGACAATGTTGTCTGGAAGCATGCCTATTCTGAAAATTGCCACAAACCCTGTGTCATTTTCCAAAGCTTAGACTGTCATAACATTGGCAAATTCCATAGGCTGGTACTAGGCTATCAGCCCTAGGGCCTATACAAGCCTAGCCATAACAATTCCCTGGATATTTCTTCCCCAATATTTACCTCCCTGGACCCCTCTCTAGGAAGGTGTCTGACATGATCCCCGGGGTGAATTTCCTATCTCCCATCCAATTGTCAATGCTCCTTTTGAAGAGAGCCAAGGAGGCGCTCTACTTGACATGTATGGGCAGTCTATTCCAGAGTATGGGGAGTCTCTGGGTCAGGAACCTATCCCTCCAGCATGTTTTGTCATTATGATGACAAGGTTTAGATCCCTGGAGCATGTGGTGCTGAGGGATTGGGATTTCTTTAAGTGGAGCATGTCCAACATCTCAGGGTTTGACATGGCCTTGTATGTTAAGCAGAGATCGCCTCTGAGTAGACAATATGCCACAGAGTATAGCTGGAGTTTTTTTAGATGGTCAGCATAATGCATCTGCTTTAGGCCTGTGATTCTTTTAGTGAGGTATTTCTGCGGCCTTTCCAGCTGTTGCAGATGTCTTGTGAGGTACATACCAAACGGGCCGTTGTACACTATAATGGGTCTAATGAGGGATGAGTACAGTGGGACAATGACCTCTTTTTTTTTTGAAAAGCCCTTAGTGATGAGGTGTGCCACATAGAAGGATTTCCTGACTGTTGTGGGGATGTGGTTATCGAAGGTGAGACCACTGTCAATCTGTGTCCTTAAGTCTCTCATCACACTTTTGGTGTTTAGTGTACTGCCACCTATGTGGTAATTCATGGGTACATGTTTTTACCCAAAGGGGATAAAGTACAGTTATGTACACTTACCACAAATGTAGATGTTTGAGTGTATTCACTGTTGCAGTCATCACACTTGGGTTATCAGCCTGCAGGTAGCTTCAGTCGGCCTGAATACCAGCGTCTTGGGATTTCTGCGTCGGATGCTGCCGCCTCTTCTATGACGTCAGGTTGTCAGGGGTATAAAACATGCAGCCAACGCCATCACGTCAGTTTTTCTTGCCCCAGATGTCAGGAGCCCTCAAAACAGGAAGCAATTACATGGTGTGGAACACCTCCATTAAAAAGTAAATACCATTGCCATAAGAAATGGCCAAAATAGGTAGAAAGAATAGAAAAGTCAGGGGAATGGAGGGAGGGTAACCAGGACTGCAACCATGAATACACTCGACCATCTAATTTATGGTAAGTGTACACAACTATCTAATTTATGGTAAGTGTACACAACTGTACTATATTCTTCGGGTTTCACTGTTGCAGTCATCACACTTGGGTTATCTGCCTGCAGGTAGCCCTCAGTCGGCACGAATACCAGAGTCTTGGGATTTCTGTGTCAGATGCTGTCGCCTCTTCCATGACGTCAGGTCATCAGGGGTATAAAACATGCAACTGGCGCCATTACATCAGTTTTTCTTGCCCCAGATGTCAGGAGCCCCCAAAACAGGAAGCAATTACATGGTGTGTAACACCTCTAGTAAAAAGTAAATACCACTGCCATAAGATGAGGCCAAAAAAAAAGAGGATAGGTATAAAGTACTGAAAAGTCAGGGGGCAGGAGGGAAGGTAAAGTACAGTTGTGTATCGACCATAAATGTAGATGTTCGAGTGTATTCACTGTTGCAGTCATTACACTAGGGTTATCCTGCTGGCAGGCTACCCGCAGTCGGCCCGAATTCCAAAGTCTCGGTCCGGCGCTGGTTGCTGTTGCCTCTTCCCTGACGTCAGTGCGCCAGGGGTATAAAAGATGCAGCCGATGCCATTTTCTTCAGTTTTTCTTGCCCCAGATATCAGGTGCCCCCAAATTGGTAGGCTAAAAATTTATGCCAATAAGTATGCATGCAATAACATAAACATTCCCTTCAACTACAAGCAAATACACCACATAAGTTGTATAGGATAGAGAAGTACAGATAAGTCCCAGCAAGGAAAAGGGGGATGGTGGGTGGGTAACCTGGACTGCAACAATGAATACACTCGAACATCTACATTTATGGTAAGTACACAACTGTACTATGTTCATCGTGTTTCACTGTTGCAATCATTACACTTGGGTTGAATCCCAAAGCTGAGGTAGGGTGGCTGGGTCTAAATAGGATTAGGAGAGGCTATAAGGCCCTGCAAAACTGCAGTGGCAAAGCCTGCTCTGGATTTAGAGTAGAGAGGCAAATGGTACTGCTTGGTGAAAGTGTGCACTGAACTCCAAGTTGCAGCCTCTAAAATGTCTTTGGTTGGTACCGCTCTGAGGAAGGCTGCTGAAGTGGCTGCTGCTCTGGTAGAATGTGGCCTAATGCCCTTAGGGATTGATTTGCCATGTTGTGAATAACAGAATCGAATGCAGTGGCCTATTCATTTCGAAATAGTCTGCTTTGAGATAGGCTTTCCTTGTGATCCTGCAGCATATGCCACTAAAAGTTGCTCAGTCTTTCTGAAAGCTTTAGTTCTGTCCATGTAGAAACGTAGCTGTCTGAGTATGTCAAAAGAATGCAGGAGTCTCTCACCCTTATTCTGTGGGTTTGGATAAAAAGTAGCCAAATTAATGGTTTGGTTAAAGGCCACACTGGACACTACCTTAGGCATAAATGTCGGGTTTGTCCTCAGAGAAACCCTGTCTGGATGGAAAATGTTAAAAGGTTCCACAGCCATGAGAGCCTGTAACTATGAGACTCGTCTTGCAGAGGTTATTGCTAGGAGCAGAGCTGTTTTCCAAGATAAGAACTTTATTTCAGCTGTATTGGCTGGCTCAAAAGGCGGCAGTGTGAGTTTCTCCAAGACATAATTGAGGTCCCATGCAGGTTTTGGTGTTCTCCTTGGAGGTCTTATGTTTTTGGCCCCTCTGAGGTACTGCCTTAGCAATGGATAAGAAAAAATAGGTGGTTCCGTATTGTAATGAGCTGAAATGGTAGAGGCATGGATTTTAATTGATGAGAAGGATAGGCTTTTGTCCAGCATCTCATTTAGGTATTGTAAAATCTGAGGAATATTTGGTACAAGCGTGTCAATTCCTTGTGCCTGGTTCCAAGCACAGAATCTCTTCCATTTTTCTGCATAAGATTTTCTGGTACTTGGCCTCCTGGACTCCAAAATAACATCCATCACTGCTTTAGAGAGAGGTGTGTTCTGAATGGCTACATTATTCGCCATGCTGCCAGATTTAGGGTCCTGAGTTGGCTGTGCAGGATCTGATTGTTTCGTTGGGTCAGTAAGTGAGGAATTAGAGGCAATGTCCAGGCTGCGCCTTGAGACAAGCTCTTCAGGATTGGGTACCAGTGCTGGCGGGGCCAGTCTGGGGCAATCAGAATCATTTTTGGCTTCTCTTGTCTGACCTTTAGGAGTACCTTGGGAAGGAGAGGCAGAGGAGGAAAGGCATATACTGTTAAGGTTTTCCAGCTGAATGACAGAGCATCCACTTTCCATGCTTGCTTGTGATAAGTCCTTGTGCAGAATCTCTCTAGTTGACAGTTGTGAGGGGAGGCAAAAAGATCTATGTCTGGACATCCCCATTTCTTTGTTATCATGCTGAAGGCTTGTGGATCCAGTTTCCACTTGTGGGGATCCGTAAAGTTTCTGCTTAGTTTGTCTGCCAGAGTATTTTTCTTTCCTGGCAGGAATTGTGCTTGCAGATGTACTTGATAAGTCAATGCTGTGTCCCACAAAGTCATGGCTTGTCTGCAGAGGGGGTAGGAATGTGTACCTCCCTGCTTGTTTATGTACCACATGACTGTAGTATTGTCTGTCCTTATCAATAGTTGTCCTGGATGAAGAAGGTCCCTAAAAGCTGTCAGGGCATTCTGAACAGCTAGCATCTCTTTTTGATTGATATGAAGATGCATTTGGCTTGAGGGCCATGTGCCCTGAATACACTTTCCTGCCATGTGGGCCCCCCAGGCATAATCTGAAGTATCTGTTGTTATTGACTGCCTGGCTGTGGGTAGGTTGAATGGCTGTCCCTTGTTGAGGTGACAGGCCTATGCCCACCATCAAAACTCCTGTTGAAGGCAAGGAATGAGGGTAATCAATGTTTCCAGGCTGTGGCAATGTTGAGTCCAAACACTTTTTAGATACCATTGTAGTTTCCTCATATGCAATCTGGCATATGGAATTAGCAGAATGCAGGATGCCATGAAGCCCAAAGCCTGCAGAATTTTTCTTGCAGATAACTGGGTCTTTGTTGCCAACATTGTGAAGTAAGAGGTCAGTTGCCTTTGTTTGTCTGGTGTGAGATAAGCCATCTGGGCAGTTGTATTTAAGCTTGCACCCAGGAATATTATTTCTTGAGAGGGTACTAATTTAGATTTCTTTTCATTTACTGTGTACCCTAGGCAAATCAATAATCTTTTTACAATCACCAGGTGCTCTAGTAGAATGTCCTTGTTCTCTGCTTGAACAAGGCAATCGTCCAAGTAAGGATATATTTGAATTCCTCTTTGTCTGCAATATGCAATTACTGGTGCCAGGCATTTTGTGAAGACCCTGGGCACAGTAGATAAGCCAAAGGGCAGTGCAGAGAATTGGTAGTGCATTGAGCCAGCTATGAATCTGAGGTATCTTCTGCAAGACTGTCTGACTGGTACATGCAGGTATGCCTCTTTTAGGTCCAAAGTTACAAGCCAAGCCTTCTTGCCCAGCATGGGCAGAAGCTGCTGCAAAGTCAACATTTTGAATTTTGGAGCGTCCAGAAATGCATTTAGAATAGACAGGTCCAGTATTGGTCTCCAGGCTTTGTCCTTTCTGGGTACCAGGAAAAGTCTTGAGTAAAATCCTTGTCCCTGCTCTTGCTGTGGTACTCGCTGAATGGCCCTCATGTCCATGAGGTATGAAACTTGTTTTTGTGCCTCTGCCCATTGATTGTGTGGCAGGTCTGGCATACCTTTTGCCCTTGGCAGGGTGTGAAAGTGGAACTTGTAGCCCTGGGACACTATATTCAAAACCCATTTGTCCTGGGTGATCATGTGCCAGTTTTGAGAAAAAAGTGCTAGTTTTCCCCCTAAGGGGGCTGCCAAAAGACAAGTGCTTGGTGCTGGCAGAGGAAAGTCATTGGGACTGTTTCCTGTATGGCTGTGATTTGTCTTCTCCGCTTTTGGAGGTAGATGCGTCCCACTGTTTAGGCCTGTATGAGCCCTGGGGCTGGGATCTGCCTCTAGGGCGTCTGTATCTGCCTCTTTGTGGTCTGTCTGACACTGGAAAGGACCAATTCTTTATAGGCCAGTTCCTGCTAAATTTGGGTGGCTGTACCTGTAAGAAATCCTTTATTGTTTGCGTAGATTTCGCTTTATCCTCCATTTCTTCAACACCTCCTCTGCTTTAACACCAAATAAAGTATCATGCTGTAATGGAGCATCTAGTAATTTTGCTTTAACATGATCAGGTAGATTCTGTTTCTTTAACCAAGCATGCCTCCTAATGACAGAACCCGTAACTGCGGCCCTGCAAGAGGCCTCCAGAGAATCAAAACCACATTGCAATGTATGCTTTCGCACTTGTTGTTCAGTTGCATGCAATAAATCCTGCATTTCCTTATTTTCTGCATAATCAGAATTTGCCAACATTTTCTGTTTTAGCAGTGACATTACGTATTGCTGATATTTAAGCATAAGAAATTGAAAATTTAAAGCCCTCACAGCCAAAGTAGCAGAAGTGCAAACTTTTTTCCCCCATCTGTCTAGTGCCCTAGAATCCCTGTCAGAGGGGATAGGGTTTTTTGCAGTAGAAGCCTTGACCCCTTTGGGACCCTGAGAAATAGTTTCTGGATCAGCAGCAGGGGTTTTATAAAGAAATTTATGTGAGTCTGGAATCTTGTAGTATCTGTCTGGTTTTACAGGGGCAGGGGGTAAAGAGTCAGGAGAAAGGCCGGAAAAATACATCATCTACAATGTCTAACACAGGGGGAATAGCAAGAGGCCTGTGCTGAGGTAGTAAAAGAAAATCTCTAAGCCTTTTCTTTGATTCTGAGTGGTCTTGGCTCTCCCAGTGGAAGTGCTCCCTCATGGTAAGCAGGGTTTCCCCAAAAGAAAAATCCTCAGGAGGAGAGGCTGAAGGAATAGATTCTTCAGCATCAGAATCCTCATAGGGAAGAAGAGAGTATTCCTGCTCAGAAGAGGAGTCAAAGGAAATGGAAACCTGATCTGAAGATTCATATTCTGTCTCTTGCCTAGGCCTCTTATCAGGAGGGGGATGGGAACCACTGATCAAGGTAATTAAGTCTTCGGCCATTTTGAGCATCTGTTTTTTAGGCATGGAAGTCTGTCCAGGAGAATGCTGTACTTGTTTCTTTGTCTTTAGAGCTGCTTTAGTCTTTGCTTTGGAAGCTGAGGTAGGCTTTACATATAACTGTGTAGGTCTGAAAACACCCTCAGAAGCCGATGCCTGCTCAGCGGCCCCGGACCCATCTGAGGGAATAGTTTCCGAGTGTCCAATACCTTGAGTATCCAGAGGCCTAGCTGGCTCCACGTGGGAGTCGGCAGTGGCCTGTGGCTCTGAGGTAGCAGGCGTCAGGGGCTGCGAAAGTGCCTCACTGAGAACCGGCGACTGGCTTAGCGGAAGCCTCGCTATCAGTTTTGGACCTCGGATGCCTGTCCTTTTCCTTGCGCTTTTTATAAACTCCGGTCATCAGTTGTTCCGACAGCATTATATAATTGAATCTTCGGCCAAAGTAATGAAAGGCAAAATCATACCGACGCTTAATAGTGCATTGGTTAAATCTGGCGCAAAATAGACAGCTAGCAACGTTGTGATCAGGGCCTAGGCAAGGAATACAGTAAGAATGAAAATCCTTATGAGGTATTTGCTTCCCACAAGAAATACAATTGTTAACTTTTTCTGATATCGGTCTGGAGCAAGAAAAAAGTTTCCCCAATGGGGTACTTAGCTTTAATGAAGACTTTGGATCTGAAATTCGTTTTTGAAAATCTCAGGAGTCGGCTGACCGGCACTTGCGAACTGCTTTTGCTTCGGGCACCGCATGGCAAGAAAGACTGAAGAAAATGGCGTCGGCTGCATATTTAATACCCCTGGCGCACTGACGTCAGGGAAGAGGCGACAGCAACCGATGCCGGACCGAGACCTTGGAATTCGGGCCGACTGCGGGTAGCCTGCCAGCAGGATAACCCTAGTGTAATGACTGCAATAGTGAAACACGATGAACATCCAGGACTACAACAGGGAATACACTTGAACATCTACATTTATGGTAAGTATACACAACTGTACTATGTTCTTTGTGTTTCACTGTTGTAGTCATCACACTTGGGTCGATTCCCAAAGCTGAGGAAGGGTGGAGGCAGTCAAGAAGCATTAGGGCTGGCTAGCAGGCCTTGTAACACTGCTGTAGCAAATCTAGCTCTGGATTTGGAAAAGACAGGTAAAGTGGTGATGCTTGCTGAAGGTGTGTACTGAACTCCAGGTTGCAACTTCCAGGATGTCCCTGGTAGGGACTCCCCTGAGAAATGCTGTAGAGGTTGAGGTAGCCCTAGTGGAATGGGTTCTGATCCCATGTGGGGTAGGTTTTCCATGGTGCTTGTAGCAGAAATGGATGCAGTGTACTATCCATTAGGAGATGGTTTGCTTTGAAATGGCCTTGCCCTCTGCCCCTGTAGCAAAGCTGACTAGCAGCTTGTCACATTTTCTGAATGGTTTAGTCCTGTCAAGGTATAACCTAAGCTGTCTGTGCATGTCCAAGGAGTGCAGGATCCTTTCCCCTTTATTCTGAGGATTAGGAAAAAAGGTTGGTAAATAGATGGATTGTTTTAAAGCCACACTGGATACCACCTTGGGCATAAATGATGGGTTAGTCCTATTGGAAACCCTGTCCGCATGGAAGATAATGAAGGGTTCCACAGCCATAAGGGTCTGTAACCCAGACACTCTTCTTGCTGAAGTGATGGCTAGAAGTAAGACTGTTTTCCAGGAGAGGAATTTTAACTCTGCTGTAGCAGCAGGCTCAAAAGGGGGAAGCGTGAGTTTCCTTAGTACAAAGTTAAGGTCCCAGGCAGGAGTGGGAGCTCTCCTCAGGGGTCTTAAATTGTTAGCGCCTCTCAGGAACTGTTTGACCAGAGGGTGAGAGAAGAGGGGTGTCTCAGTGTTGTAATTAGCTGAGATGGCAGAGGCATGAATCTTAACGGATGAGAAGGATAGGCCTTTCTGGAGCAGTTCTGCCAGATAATCTAGGATTTGAGGTAAGGTGGGCACAGCTGTGTCCTTTCCTTGAGACTGGCTCCAAGCACAGTATCTTTTCCACTTTTCTGAATAGGATTTCCTAGTTCTAGACCTCCTGGCCTCAAGGATGACATCCAGCACCTGTTTGCTGATGGTTGCTGGTGATATATTCAGGGAATAAGCCAGGCTGCTAGGTTCAGGGTTTGCAACTGAGGATGCAAAATCTGGCCCTCCTGCTACGACAGCAGAGAGGGGGTCTGATGAAGGTGCCAGGGTGGCACTGTTGTCAGACTGAGTAAAAGTGGGTACCAGTGCTGGTGTGGCCAGTCTGATGCAATACGGATTGTCCTTGGCCTGTCCTGTTTGATCTTGAGTAGTACTTTCGAGAGGAGGGACAGAGGGGGAAAGGCATAGATTGAGAAGTTTTCCCATGTAAAGGATAGGGCATCCTCTTTGCATGCTTGGCTGTGGGGAGTTCTGGTGCAAAATTTGCTCAATTGATGGTTCTGGGGGGAAGCAAAGAGGTCCACCTCTGGTGTCCCCCACCTGTGAATTATAAGCTTGAATGAATTGGGTTCCAGTTTCCACTCGTGCGGGTCCATTAGATTTCTGCTTAAGTCATCTGCCAGTGAATTGTTTGCCTGACAGGAATTGAGCTTGCAGGTGCACTTGGTTGCTCAAGGCTGTGTTCCACAGTGCCATGGCTAACCTGCAGAGAGTGGGTAGGAATGAGTTCCCCCCTGCATGTTTATGTACCACATGACTGTAGTGTTGTCTGTCTTTATCAAGAGATGTCCTGGAATGATAAGGTATTTGAAGGCTGTCAGGGCATTCTGTACAGCTAACATTTCTTTTTGATTGATATGCAGGTGCATTTGTCCTGGACTCCATTTGCCTTGAATGCATTTGCTTGCCATGTGAGCGCCCCATGCATAGTCTGATGTGTCTGTTGTCAGGGTTTGGGTGGCGGGGGGTTGATTGAAAGGGAGTCCCATGTTGTGGTTGCAGGCCTCTGCCCACCAAAGAAACTCTGTCCTTAGGCAAGGAATGATCAGAATCACTGTTTCCAGATCCTGAGAATGTTGACACCGGAGACGTTTTAAGTACCACTGACGTTTCCTCATATGCAGTCTTGCATATGGAATTAGGAGAATGCATGAGGCCATGAACCCTAGGGCTTGCAGTATTTTTCTTGCAGATAGCTGGGTTTGGGTGGCCAGTAGTTTGAAGTAATTTGTCAAATAAACCTACTTTTCTGGAGTGAGGAATGCCATCTGGGAAGTTGTGTTCAAGCTTGCTCCCAGGAATACAATATCTTTGCTGGGTACCAGATGTGATTTATTTTCGTTGATGATATACCCCAGAGAAGTTAGGAGTCTCTTTACAAATGTCAGGTGCTGAAGTAACGATTCCCGACTGTCCGCCTGAATCAGGCAATCATCCAAGTACGGGTAAATTTGAATGTTTCTCTGCCTGCACTATGCAATGGCTGGAGCCAGGCACTTTGTGAATAACCTGGGCGCAGTAGAGAAGCCAAAGGGAAGTGCAGAGAACTGATAGTGCATACAGCCTGCCCTGAAACGTAGATATTCCCTGCAAGAGTCCCTTATGGTGATGTGCAGACAAGCTTCTTTTAGGTCTAGGGTGACCAGCCAGGAGTCCTTGGTAGCACAGGCAGCAGCTGTTGGAGTGTAAGCATTTTGAACTTTGGTACCACCAGGAAGATTTTGAGAATTGACAGATCCAGGATAGGGCATCATGAGTTTCCTTTTCTAGGCACCAGAAACAGTCTGGAGTAGAAACCCTGTCCCCTTTGCTCTGTTGGAACAGGATGAATAGCCCTGACACTGAGAAGAGAAAGTACTTGCTTTTGGTCCTCTGCCCACTGGTTTGGGGGAAGGTCTGGCAATCCGCTTGGGGTTGGCAGTGAGTGGAATTAGAATCTGTATCCCTGGGATATAATGTTTAAGACCCAACGGTCCTGGGTAATGTATTCCCAGATTTTTGCATGCAGGGCGAGTTTTCCTCCTAAGGGTGCAAGTACTTGGGCATGGCTGGGAAGGATGCAGGAGAAGTCATTGTGAACTTTTTCCATAAGAGGGTGGCTTACCACTCCCTGTTTTTGAGGTGGGAGCACTCCATTGTTTAGATCTGGGCATAGCCCGAGACTGTAGTCTTTGTGGTCTGTTGCCCCTGGGTTTGGACTGAGAAGGCCTGGGAGAGACTTTAAAGGACCAGTTTTTTGAAGGCCAATGCCTACTGAATCTTGGTGGCTGTACCTGTAAGAAATCTTTAACAGTTTGTATAGATTTAGCTTTTTCCTCCATCTTTTTAAGAACTTCTTCTGCTTTAGTGCCAAACTTTGCTTTGACATGGTCTGGCAAGATTTGTTCCTTCAGCCAAGCATGCCTTCTCAGAACAGACCCAGTGACAGCAGCCCTGCAAGATGCTTCTATGGCATCAAAATCACACTGCGAAGTATGTTTAGTAACTTGGTTTGCAGAATGCATTAACTCTTGTAAATCTTTATTTTCTACACAATCAGGAATCAGCATTTTTTGTTTAATTAGTTCCATAATATGCTGCTGGTACTTCAAAATGTGAAACTGGCAATTTAAAGCCCTGATGGCAAGAGTTGCAGAGGTGTATACCTTCTTACCCCATCTGTCTAAAGCCCTGGAATCCCTGCCTGAAGGGGTAGGGTTTTTGGCTGTAGTAGCCTTAATACCTTTAGGTCCCTGGGAAATGGTCTCTGGATCTGCAATGGGATCTTTAGAGAAATTTGTGAGAGTCAGGTACTCTGTAGTACCTGTCAGGCTTTCTAGGAGCTGGAGGTAAAGTATCAGATTAAGACTTGATTCCATGAAGACATCATCTACAATATCCAGGACAGGGGGTATAGCTAGGGGCCTGTGCTGAGGCAAGTCTAAAAATTCCCTGAATCTCTTTTTTGACTGAGGGTAATACTGGCATTCCCAGCGGAAATGCTCTCTTAGGGTATGTAAGGTTTCACCGAAAGAAAAATCCTCTGGAGGGGAGGCAGTGGGAATGGAATCCTCTGCATTTGAATCCTCACAGGTGGATAAGGGTATGTGTCTTGGTAATCAGAAGGGTCACAGTCATCAGACTCATGGTCGGTAGAATCAGAAGGAATATCAATTCTTTGTCTTTTAGAGGGGGAAGGCTGGCTTCCCCTAATTGAAGTAATAAGGTCTTCAGCCATTCTAAGCATTTGTTTCTGAGGCATAGGAGTTTGAGAATGCGCTTTGGTCGGTTTCCTAGGTGTAGTGCGAACTCTGGGCCTGAGAAATTTGGTAGTTTTAGTCAAAAACGAAGTAGTAGGTTTAATAGGAACACTGGAAGGTCTGAATACACCCTCAGAAGCCGGTGCCTGCACAGCAGCTCCGGATACATCCAAGGTAGAAACATCCGCAGGTTCCATAGTCAAAGAAGCATATTGCAGCATATTGGACTCCGAATGGAGGCCTGCGAACCTGCAGAAGTGGGTATCAGAGGCTGCGAAAGCGCCTCACTGAGTACTGGCAGACTGGTGACTAGCTTAACGGACGCGTTGTCGGCAGTTTTGGACCTATGCAGTCTGTCTCTGTCTTTATCCTTAAGTTTTTTCAGAAGATCGGACGTTTGATGGGTTAATGAAGCCATTTCAGACTACAGAGAACGAGAGCGAAAGAATTTAGCAACAAAGATAGCCCGACGATGAATATCTCGGGCGGTGAACAAGACACAAAACTGACAGCGAGGAACATCGTGATCTGGGCCTAAACAGATGAGTGGGTTAACTGTAGCTGTGCGCCACTCAGTGGGGACGAAGCCTGAGGTGAGGCTATGATTAAACATGACACTTGGGTGAGGTGAGGTGACAGTTCATTTTGTAGTTCATGTAGTACACAGCCCGGGATGTCATCTGGTCCCACGGATGCTGTATTCTTAGCTTTGGAGAGTGCGGTTTCTACCTGTGTGGCCGTGACTACCAGAATTTGGCAATCTTTTGGTATTGCGATGGGCCCTTTAGGGGGTGACAGGGGGGTGAAGTTGGCACTAAATCTATCAAATTTGGCACGAGCTGTAATTTTCCCTAGAAAAAAAGATGCCAAGGTGCCTGAAATTTTGCCCCAAGTTTGCAGAATGTAGTGCTCTTACTCTTCTGTCTTTCTAACTGGCTTTTACAGACACAGCAAGGAGCAAGAAGCCATCAGTAGGTGCACTGCATTCATAAACTGGGCTTTAGTATTCTGTGCAAATTCCACAGCACACAGCCAGGGTAACAGCACACTGTAAGGCCTACACTTACTGACCTAGCAAAGCCATACATCAAGCTGTGGGTGAGGAGGGTGGTCTGAATGGCCATTGTACTGGAAGATGGCAGTTGCTACTTGAGTAAATTCTTGATTTCTGAAACTGGCACCACCATTTCTAGACTCTTAGCAAATTCTTTCACAAGTCTCTAAGAAATCTTTGTATGTGAATGAAGTAATTTAGTGATCTCAGAGCGAGAAGGGAGAGGAAGAAAACACCCCTAGTTTTTCCAAAGAACATTATTCCTTATTTAGGGAATGAAAGGCCTTGAACTGAGGCTTGGGGTCCTCTTTGAGCACAGTGGAAACCATGACAATGTCCACCACTGGATTATGTGACCAGATGAGACAGGCCTTGGAAGGTCAAATAATTTTATTCAGTTGCTTGGGTATGGAAGCTCTCGTATACGAGTTTTTCCAAACACTGTCTATGATGAGTTTAACCATGTAGGTCAACAGAGGGAGAATCCAAAAGCATGATTTAACCAATCAGTAAGCCTTTGTCAGGACATGTTCAAACTCTGTGGAGGTGTCCTGAGGCCACCTGGAATTGATCCTGATGGAATACAGATATGATACGAATGCATTCACATTTTAAATGACTTAAAATACAAACTCTACAGCAGAATCACTGGCACTTTTCTGCTACCGATTCTAGAAAGAAAGCATTATGGACATAATATACGGTGTGTGCTCCTTACAGACATAATGCTGTTCTTCAATACAAGATTGCTCATAAAACGCTTTCTGTATTCAAACCTAATGCCTTTGCCCCCCCACCCACAACTATTTTAAAAATGTACTCAGCTCTCAAATGCCACCCCCAAACATACAAGAAGAGGACATAATTTTCAACGGTTATCATTTTATACCAATAAAAAGTTATTTTAAGAAGTATATTCCTTTCACACAAGCATTCTCTGTACACTTCTCTACTATGCATATTTGTTTACACAGTTCTAAACATTCTGTGCTTCTTCAGTGCTGAAGATTCCAAATGACGCTAGAAAAACATGTACTGTACACTGTGCATGGCTAGCTACACCGTTGGATAAAAGTTGTTCAGGCTTTGCTGCTCAAGACAGTAGTGGCTTCTGTGCTGCTGTTCGTTCTGTACAGGAATACTGTTAAGGATTATTTTTTTTTTTTTGTTCACAGCATCTCAGAGGAAGAGTGAAACTGCTCTATTATTGACAGTCACTGACTATTCTTCTCTAAGGTGCAGTGACCTCATAGAATAATAAAATAAGGAAGGAGGCCTGGAGGGAGTGAAGTCCCCCACATGGGGCCCATGGTCTCTGCTTGTACCTGCAGAAATTTGAGTACACGTGTTTTGACAGTACGTATACCTGAGCTGTCAACTACCTGTTACAAGCAGTACATGCAGGGTGGTTGTAATATCAGACTGGGATTTACAAGGACTCATACTGGATTATTTTCTGTTGTGTTAAACCACTTATAAGATGCAGCAAAAAAATATGGATACCACTGTTAACCGACTTACCTTTTCTTGTACATCACAGTAGCGATTAAGATACAAAAAATACATCCACATGAAAGTACAGCTGCTATGTAACTTCTTTTAAAATTGTTCTTCACATCTTGCTTAGCAGTCATGTCTATACAGAAATGACAAAAGGTACATTAAACTTAGCTACATGTAAACAATAATCTATTAACATATTATATCAGAATGAGGAATGACTACAGGCAAACTAGCTCTCACCATTTTATGCACCCAGCAATATTTTATAAATACATCAATGAGAAAAAATAAAAATTATTCTGACAGGTCTTCTAAAGTCACACACACACACACACACACACACACACACACACACACACACACACACACACACACACACACACTAGACTCTCTCTTATCCAGCCTCTCTTTAACCGGCCTCCTCTTTAACCATCCATTGAATTTCTGCCGTAGCCATAGCAAAAGATAACAAAGAACAACACTTCCCATCTCCTTTGTGTAAATAATGACAGACATTTGAGTTTTTCTGTTATTCTAGCTAATTTAAAACCTATACATGCTATTTTGTATGCATTTTCTGATTAACCATCCATTCGTTTATCCAGCCTAAGGTCCGGTTTCAGTGAGCCCGGATGAGAGAGAGTCTACTGTATATGTACTTATATGTACATATACACACACACACACACATATACGTGTGTGCACGTGCGTGTATGGGTGTAATTATTGTCTATGTTTGTGTGCATATGACTTTGTCAGAAGATAAGAATCCTTTGACTAACAAGCACATAAGTGTACAATAGGATTAACCACAGTCTGCTCTAATCAAGCACTTCTGCATTATGGTAAGCAGTGCAAAGTAACAAAGACATCAGATAAAGATCGTTGTTCTAATTAAGAGTGGTGAGATGACATTTGTTACAGATAACAGGTGGCTTTCACACTATACTGGCCATATACCGCTAACATTATTTTTCATAATTTCTAAAGAAATGGTTGAGACTTCAAATTACATCTCAGTGAGGATCAGCTAAAAAAGCAGATGAAGGCCTCTTTTTGTAGCCTTTTGTGGGAGAGGAAGGATGTTTATTCCAAATTCCTTTTAACCATGGGGTTTTATTATCTAAATAAGGCAAGTTTACAGTACTCTTCCCACATTAATAAAGCAGTATTAAGCTCCTTTAAATTACTTTCATTTCTTTCCTGAGTATTTAGAAAACTGTAAACTTATAACAGGTAACAGATTCTTGTACAGACAGGGTACTGCTAGTCCTTGTCATGTTTAATAAACCACTAAAATCAAACCAAACCAATCAAAGCCATTGCTTCCTCCTTCTCTAGTTAATGTTTTTGAACACCTATCTCCCATTCTCCAAACCATGTTAGTAATCATAAAGAAATACAGGATGTTCTGTTCCCCTACTGTAATCTCAGATGAACCCCAGTGACACATATTACTGTCTCATGCATCCCTGTTAGGCACACGTGTCACACCAATTCAGCCATATTCCATTATACTAGCTCAGGGAGTACCCACTTCTCCATAATCCAGTATGAAGATGCTGCTATCTAATACTCCAGTACAAAACACAAACAATGAAACAATAGTCTCCCCCCCACATACCACAGAAAATGGCTCATCATCATTTATTTGCATCACTCATCACTACCTTCCACCACATTTTACTCAATGGATCTAGCACAAGGCAAACTAAGCAGCTACTTAGGGCCTGGTGCTGACTGTGGGGCCCAGCCATACAACATGAATTAAAAAGGAAAGATAAAAAAAAAAAAAAAAAAACAATATTATAATTGTCCTTCTTTATTCTAGTCTGGTAACCAGCTTTTAAACAGGATTTCCTGTCCTGCATGCAAGCTCCAGTCTCACTGGCTCAAAGCATCAGGCACTGAAAGCTGGCAAGCAGAACAAATTAAATACTCCAGGAACTGGCACATGTAGTCTGAATAGAGCACTACACAGTGCATGATGGAGTTTCAGCAGTATGACTGTTTGCAGCAACCAAGTCATTCCTGCAGCTTGGTAAACCAGATGGTGTGTTTTCCATCAGAGGATGTGCTCCTTCAGCATATACAGCAAGTGTACTGAATTTCTTCTTGGTTTCCTAAACAGAAACTGTGTGTGTGTGTGTGTGTGTGTGTGTGTGTGTGTGTGAGAGAGAGAGTGTGTGTGTGTGTGTGTGTGTGTGTGTGTGTACATGATTGTATTTACTGAACAGAAAAGTTTCCCAACATTTTTGTAGCAGCAGCTGGTTGAACTGAAAGGTTCCAAACATGTGGGTTGAATTAAATCAACTGGTGGAAATTACTGAACAGAAAGATAAAGGTTTTCAAACATACTGAAAAGGTGTGCCACTGTTTTCCAACATTTTTGCAGCAGCTGCAAAGGTAAAGGTGGTTTCTTGAATCAGCTAGTGGAAACTACTGACTGGAAAGGGAAAGTTTCCAAACATATTGAAAATGTGTGTTTCTGTTTTCCAACATTTTTGCAGCAGCTCCAAAGGTAAAAGTGGCTTTCAATGTGTGTGTGTGAAATGCCCCTCTTAGTTATGTGACTTGATCACAGAAGAGTCAAACTGTACACCTTAGGTGCAGGAAGCATGAGCCTTAATCGACTTGCCAGAACCAGATTCTTTTGTTTGTTCTCTTAGGTAAAGAACTCAAGCCAGTCATTAGAGTTTTACAGTTGTTCTGGATCACAAAATACATGTTGATGCAAAACCTATTGTTCTGTTAACTTTTTAAGTGATTTGGAACAGTCTGCTAATCTGACAGAGAAGACAATGGGAGGTCACAAATGAGACGTAGGTGTCCTGTAAGCATGTAAGCCCCCCCCCCCCAAATAAAACAGTATGCTATATGAAGTAATATTTATGAGTTCTGTGTGACTCTAGGGGTAGTTACAAAAGCTGCTACAGCATTTATATTATCTGTAATTGTTTTGCATTACTCATTGCAGTAAAAATGAATTCATTAACATGCCTGGATTGTGTAGTGCAGTCTAAACGTGTTGCATTTTAGCAATATTTTTACAGTAGCTTCTTTACAGCCTCAAAGTGGTTGACATTTGTCAGGTCATATAGTCTGCATTATTTAGAGTGAGGATCAGACCTGTCTGATCTTTAGCATCCATTATGTAGTCACTGTTGTATATTATTTTGGTACAGTCTTCTTTATAAAATTAGATTGTAAAGGATTTATGTATTTAGTCAAAAACTGTTAGTCTGGCAGATGAGGACTAAAGCTCCAACTTGCTAATGAGCTGCTTCCTGTGGCAAGGATGCAGGGTTTGAATCTTTCCACCTTACCTACTGTTTGATATTGAGCAAGACTCTTAATTAGACAATACTTTGGAGCAATTGGGAATTTAGGCTAGGCTGCTTAATAATCTTCTGGGCTTGTTTGCCTAGTAACTATGAACCTGCTGTTCAGATCAAGGAGAACAGGCACTGTATTTGTAGTTGAAGCAATGAAATGCAAAGTTGTTTGCCATCAGCATCCTCTGCATTAATAAAAGTTCTCTTTAATGTGGAATTATTCAGATGACTTTTTCCTTTTGGAGAGATTGTTCACACTGACATATTTTATCAGGTGGTTAATATTTCTAATGCTCTCATAAATGCTCCTCTAGTTAAACTATGCTACACATGGCTGGAACCCATGGTAAGATGCTAGTGATCTTTATACAATTTCATGTAGCTCATCCAAAGTTGTCAATAAAGTACATGCAACTTATTTCTTCCTAACAATATGGGATGCACACAGTCAACAAATGGGCTATAGCTGGTGGTGGGGGCTCTTGGTGGATGAAAGTACCTTATGGTCTCATCTGATTTTTAAATAACCTTTAATCTGGCTTTGCAGGACTAGTGTGTGTGTGTGTGTGTGTGTGTGTGTGTGTGTGTGCACATGTGAATTAAGTTGGAATACTTTGGCTAGTGTGTGTGCTTTACTGAAACAAATTTGAAATCTGTGCCTTTGGTTATTATTATTATTTTTTGACATAGGCATTCGAGAAAGATGTGGTCAGTAATGTAGCAATAATTGCTGGATTTGGGGATATACGTATTTATAAATGATCCTGCTGAGGTGCTAAGAGTTAAAAAGTGATTAGGCTGTCTTTTCAGGACTAGAGTGTATTTGTGCAAAACAAACTGGAATAAATTACCATGACTATTTTTCACAATTTACATGCGATGCATACATCAAAGTGGCATTAATTATTGAGGTCAGATACTAGTAAATTATAACCCTAGCTAGAAGTCTGATTTGTCTTCTATGGCTAAAATGTGCTCCTTGAAAGAGAAGGAGCAAAGGGACATTATTTCCTGGCTGGCCTTCTTAGAGATTACCAATCACTGAAAGACTTAATAATTGCTTCTTAGCAGCAAGTTTGGGATTAATGCTACTGCTTTACTCCTTGTGAGAGAAGAAGCAGAGGGACACTGATTCCATACAGTCTCTGATTGGGCAGTGTGAATGGAACTTTTCTGAAAGGTCTGGCTGTGGTTTTGTAAGAACATCTTTAGGGCCTTTGTGCAACCTGGCTTTCTACTTTATCAAGCTGCTATATGTGCTCTCCGGGCTATCTATCAAGAGAAGACTACACTAAGAGTACTGAACCCAGCAACATCTGGCACAACACTACTTCTCAGGAAGCAGCTTGGGATTAGTGTGCTACTGTTTTGCTTCTAGTGAGAGAAAGAACAAAGGATCACTGATTTCTAGTTGTGCATAGCTGTGGCGAGACCAGTACTAGTACCTAGTACTGCTAGGTTATCTATCATCTAACCTAAGAATATCACCCTAAATACTTCATCCCTAAAATTCATGGTCTGCTATAAAAGACTCCCTCTAGCCCTTGAGTACTCTGACAAACCCTAGTCCACCACCTCTGGCAACGTGGCTCAACACTCTGCTCTTGTCACATTTGTGGCCAGTCTGATCGCATTAGATGTTCTAAGGCAGAGAAGCAACCTCCTTATGCTCACAATCTGTTCACAGTTTCTGCTAGTTTCTATTAGTTGACTCTACAACCTGTGAGGGATGTATATATTTAGGAAACCTGGAAGCAAATATCTTGCATCAACACACTATCAGTAAACATCATACGTCAAGAACACTGCATCAACTACTGCATACCACTAGGACCATATCTCACACTGATACTGTAAAGAAAAATCTGTCTAAGCTTCCTAGAACACACACACACACTAAAAAAATTCCAGACTCCAGCACACAAGGTAACATGTACACCTTCTCCTCAAAAACATACTGTAAATCCACATAGCTCACCTAAGAGTCAACAGGAAAGCAAGCATAAGCCCACAAAAGGTCCACTACCACTGTTTCAGCACAGGGGAATATTTTAGTCATAAGTGACTCTACAGATAAATATACAGATTCAGCATTCACCAGACTAGACAATAACAGGGTAACGGTAATGCCTGTCTTATGTCAAAAAGGCCTTAAGAGTCCTTAAATCAGACAAACATGACTATGTACTGGTGGTTGCCCATGCAGGAGTGAATGATTTGAGGTACTGTACACAAAAATACATGTAGAGAAGCATGATAGAACTTGATATGCATGTGGTAGAGACGGGAAAGACACTAGTCTTGAGTAGTATCTTGCTTTCATATAGACTGATTCCTAGACACCAAGACAAGATGATTAGCATTAACAATAGGCTAAGTAGTTGGCATTGTTCTATGGAGGTCCAGTAATGGCGGTTTGGGATGAAATGGTAGACAAGACTTCCTGTTTTGCCATGGATGGCTTATACTACTCATACCATGGCCTCCACATACTGCCCCCATAGTACCTTTTTTCAGACACACTACCTCTGTTGAACATTCTTAAATAGCAAATCAAACTCCATTTCAGACAACATTAAGGTTATACTACTTGATGTTTGAAGTCTAAATATAAAAGATGCCTGAACTTGAGGCCTTCCTGCAATTCCAACACATTCATATTTGTGCAGTTACTGAGATATGGTTTCAATGCAGTGACAGCATTCCAACTATAATAGTGTTTAGTGCTTCTCATTTTTGAGGCCCTTGGGTAACTATGGGGGAGTATTTGTATTTGTCAGAAATATCATTACCTCATGTCAAATTACCTGAGACTCTACCCTGGAGCTCCTTGAGATCCAAATCAATATTAAATTCAATTATTACTTCCTTGATAGCTACAGATCCCCATCAATGTCCACCTGAGATCATAGAAGTTTCCTTTACAACACTGGAGTGCATTTACTTCTCATAGGTGAAAACTAATGGCTGACCAAGTCAGGAGGGTTTGTTCCAATCCAATAGTGGATGTCAAAACCATGGACCAAAACTAAATGCAAGCATGTCTCACCTTGTTAACTATCATACTGTCAACAACAGTTTTTTGATCTCCACATATCCACTATCATAAGGAGGTCCTTTTTTAATGAGCAGCTAATTTCCAAAGTTACATCATCCAAGTCCAGGGAGGTAACCATTACTCAGTACTCAGACTAATCTTTGACTGTAGTGCCCCCATTTGGTAAGTACTTGTCTAAACACTGGTCACAAGTGAAATGACCACAATGCTTTCTCTCTTAAAAAAACATTAAGGATTAAATCCTAAAACCTACACAGACTGTCACAAATCTTGAGTAAAGTCCCAAATTGTAGAAGGTTTAAAGTCGGATATGGTCAGACCCATCAGTCTAACCCAAGGATTGCAGAACCTCACTGTAGACCCTTGTCTTTTATACTGTTCTTAACCTTTTAATTACTTTTACCAATAGAGTTGCTATGACTAACTTGCAACATATTATCAGACTTCTTGATTAACCCGTCATATAAGCAGATCTGAATACTTCCTCTACTCACTAATAACTCTATACAGCTGCACAGTATCCATTTTTGTAGGAATGCCCTGTTACTATAACTAGGTCATGACATGAAAAGGGGCCTTGTGTAGTTCAATGCATATACCTGCTGAAAATAACAGTAAAATAAATAAAAAGTATAAAAATAAATACAAATAAAATCACAGTTACTATTACAGGGAAGTAAACATGTGTAAACAAATACTAAAGATCTAAAAAAGCTTACCCGATACGTGCAGTTGCAGTAGGATTTCTGAAAGATTGCCATTTTGGATTGAGAACTTATACATTCCACTATCACTAGGCTTTGTCTTCTTAATTTTAATACATACACTTCTATTACTGCTGGATACAATGATTTCAGTTCGATTACCAAATTCTGGGTTATACTTTTCTGCCTGCTTTTTTTCATCGTCATAGGTGCATATTATAAGGTTATTACCATCTTTTGTCACATAATGCAACTCAATAAAAGCAGGCTTAACTCCTTCTTTAAAAGTTATGCTCAGTACTGCATCTTCTCCAACGTTTGCATATATTACACTGGGTTCTGTTTATGAAAAAAAAAAAAAATCAGTTAGATACCAATGTACACCTTTAATGTGATTAGCTGGCATGAATGTTTGCATTATTCATTTATGACTGAAAACATTTAAGTAACAAAGACACGTTCATTCTGGTCTGTGCATTCTAATAATTCACTATTCAGGACTCAAACTTGTTTATAGCAGTGCAGAGTTTACCAAGAAATAAAATGGTTCTACAGTTCCATAACTATTGATTTTACAGAAACTATGCAATCAGAAATTTTCAGCCGCAAAGATATGTGTAAATTGACTGCAAAAATATAACAATGACCTATTTCATTCAACTGTAATGTTTAATGTACACCAGTGAGTATATCATTTATAAACATATTTTGTCAGAATTTATGCTAAAACTACATCTCAGTCCCCTCCTACATCTATGACTGGCAACAGCACAGTTAAAATTCGAACCATGTACTGTGACTATAACATTGTATAATCATGAATTTAGCTTTCGAATGAAATTAATCAGGGGATATAAACAAATAAAAGCTGAGGAAACATACTTGTATAGCAAACATTCATGGAGCATATCTCATGTACAGATAAACTCACCGGCCCCAAAAGATATAAGGTGCCAAATAAACAAATCAATACCCTCAGGGATCAGTCCTTGGACTGCTCCTTTTTGGCAATTACTTCTCAGAAGTCAAGCCCAATGTTAGTGGACTCTGGCTGACTAAATCTGCAGATGATTGCAAATTAAAAGCGGTCATTGAATCTCACACTGACACAAATGTTCTCCAGGAAGGACTGACACAGACAAACAACTGGTGTCAGAGTTATGGACTAAAACTAAATGCCAAGAAATGCTTTGGGAAGTCATCCATCACTGGTAACTATCATACTGACAACACATCCCTTAGAGTTGACCCAGTAGTCAGGGACCTAGGGACACACACAGATAGTAATCTAGCCTTTGATCATCATGTGTCTACAGTGGTGAGGAAATCATTCTATGTTGTGCAACTTATAAACAAAGGTATGGCATCTAAGTCCAAGGAAGTCATTGCTCCACTGTATTCGGCATTCCCTGTCATTGAGTACAATGCCCCCTTTGCTATGTATCTAACCCGGCATATCCAATGACTTTAAAGTCAACAGAGGGTCCTCACTAAAAGAATACAGGGCGTAAGTAACATGTCCTATGCAGACCGCCTCAAGGCCCTATCACTGCATTCCATCTCCTACAGGCTTTTGAGGGGAGATCTATGTCTGGCATACAGGGCATTGTCAGACCCCACTATGATGGACCTCCTGCATATCCACAAAACAAACAGTACCAGAATTACCTGTTCTAAAGACTTAAACCTTGTCTGTGCTATAAATAGGACCTGCTGGAGAGATAGGTAT
This sequence comes from Protopterus annectens, assembly GCF_019279795.1. Lineage (NCBI taxonomy): Eukaryota > Metazoa > Chordata > Ceratodontiformes > Protopteridae > Protopterus > Protopterus annectens. The sequence goes on from NC_056744.1 coordinate 1,532,170,468, forward strand.
GTATCCCAGAGACCACCACATCTATGGAACAGGCTCCCCATCCATGTGAAGTAGAGTTCCTCCCTAATCCAATTCAACTGCAACTTGGACAACTGGATGGGAAACCGGAAATTCATCCCTTGTTTGGCACCTATGTCTCTGATGCAAACAGGTAACCTGTAAATGGTTCATCACCCAGGCCCATGCTTACAGAACTTGTCACAGATTTGGGATGCATGGCTAGGCTTAAAAAGGCCCTTGTGGTCATTAGCCTAATAAACACCTATGAACCTATAAGAAAACTCAACCAAAGCACAACCGATAAAACTGAACAGACTTTGAGTAAGTGCTTTCACGAACCCAGTTTGAAACTTCAGACTCTAAAAACTATTATCCATCCAAAACAGTACTTCAATAAAAATTAAAAAAAATGACCAGCCAATAAGATACTTCCAATTGACAATGTAGCTCAAGCTTTTAAATAAACAATAACAGTAACCTTCAAAAATAACTCAAATAAATATTAAAATAACAACATAATAAAAACAAAAAAAATTCCTATATAATAAAATCTCAAATTGGATGCAGCGGTCAATGATTCAGTCACAAATACATATGCAAAAACCTTCGCAAACAACTATGTCATGTCCTTACTATATAGAAATCCTCACAGCTGTAATTCATAGGCAATTGTAACACTGTACATCATATTGGATGTTAAAATGGCAGAATGAATACCTTCAACCTAAAAAGAAGCAAGTGAAAACAGACTTACCCCATCAAAACATGTCATCACTCTGCACATTATAATCATCATTAAGCTTTGCAGCATTCCAATGGAGATCCCTTTAACTCAAAGGACTCCCCATAAAACATAGACTCTAAGATGCACTGAGTGAACATAATGAGGCATTCCACTATATAGTGCTAGTCCATCCCTAAGCTAAAGCATAACTTGAGCTGTCAAGAGAATTCAAAAATGCCAAACAGTTCAGGTCTACTACCTAACAGTAAACCTCACATAAACATGACACAATAAAACACAACACTAAGTAAAACTAACACATACACACATAACCTATGGCTGCTGATAGTAATAAACTATTAAATAGCAGTTTAAATCAATCCATGAAACTTACATGAGGAACAACACAACTCTGTCATCAATCATAGGCCAAATTAAAGGAAAACTCTGGGCTAGAACTAAAAAAAATATGTTTTTTTCAGTCTATCTTTGTTTCCAGACCTATTTTAACAGCTGAAATTGACTAAGTGCTTTATTTGTAATTTTAGCCTGTTTACCACAACATGGCTACCGATGGGGCTTGCTATATCAACGTGATCTACTTCTCCTTCAAGCCTTTCTCTGTCCCATAAAGCATTTCAAGTCTCCTTTCTATGACTCATGCCAGACATAAGGAAGTAACTGTGAATTCCATGCCATTGACACATAATGGGAAATATGTGACTCACTGTCAGTTTGTATTCCTTCTGTGTTAGGCCTGCTTCTTTTCTGTTTCTAATCACCCTCATTTATGTTTAGATCAGAGCTTGCTTTATAGGTTCATAGGTAGGTACTAGGCTATTGGCCCTAGGGCCTATATAAGCCTAGCCAAAGTTACCCTGGCTTTCGCCACCCAAGAAAATTATTTTCCTGTGCCACTGTCAAGCAGAGCCACAGAAGTGATCCCCGGGGTGAATTTCCTATCTCCCATCCAATCATCAAGATTTTTCTTGAACAGTGCTAATGAGGAGCTTTGCTTGACATAGATAGGTAGTTTGTTCCAGAGTATGGGAAGTCTCTGGGACAGGAATCTATCCCTCCAGCATGTTCTGTTTATTGTGGTGACGAGGTTTAGGTTCCTACAGCGTGTAGCTCGTAGGGATTGGGATTTCTTTACGTGGAGCATGTCTAAAAGCTCTGGGTTTGACATAGCTTTGTGTGTTAGGCAGAGATCGCCTATGAGTAGGCGATATGCAAAGGAGTAAAGCTGCAGTTTTTTGAGATGGTCTGCATAGGGCATCTCTTTGAGGCCGGTAATCCTCTTTGTGAGGTATTTCTGTGGCCTTTCCAGTTGTTGTAGATGTCTTGTGAGGAACATACCAAAAGGGGCATTGTACTCTATAATGGGTCTAATGAGTGACGAGTAGAGGGGAACAATGACCTCTTTTTTCCTGTATGAGAAACCTTTTGTGATGAGGTGTGCCACATAGAAGGATTTCCTGACTACTGTGGCGATGTGATTATCAAAGGAGAGACTACTGTCCACCTGTGTCCCAAGGTCTCTTATCACACTTTCGGTGTTAAGTAGACTACCACCTATGTGGTAGTTCATGGGTACTGAGTTTTTACCAAAAGGAATGACAATGCACTTTTTGGCATTGAGCTTGAGGCCATGGCTTTGACACCAGGCATCTGTCTCAGCAAGGCCCTTTTGTAGGATGTCCACATCTTTTGGAGTTTTGATTATGGCTATAGTATAATTTGAAGTTATCTAGCAGCAGACAAGAGTAGTAGCTAAATTGGATGCCTTTGTTCTAAATGTTCTTTTGTAGTCCTGCATGAATTGACAGTCCCCTCCTCCCACACTATTGCAGAGGTGTGAAAACTGTCACTGCAACTGACAGCTCAGAATAGAAAGGAAGGGAGTGCCATTTCAAATGTCTTCCCTTCTGCCTGCAGAATCATTTGTTAGGCAGCAGCACAAAGATTACCAATTTCAAATTAAATTTCGTAAAACAGTTGAGGATAACTTTTGATTATTTCATTGTGTACACTTTTTTTCCCTCCTTATTTCTACAAGACATTATTATGTTAACTTATGTTTTGTTTTACAATCTCTTTGAGGAACATTAGCCTAGTGTTTTTGTATTTTACATGACATTTTCATCATCTCCACACATTTTGAAGGAATGTAAAACAGTACATAGAAAACCTGCGTCTATGATGCTGGCACAGTAAAATATGTACTGAAAACTCACTGTTTGCTATACTCCATGCAGTGAATTTTTTTTTTTTGGGGGGGGGGGGGGCTACTAATTACTTTGTGCATGTATGTATCACTTGCATAATGCATATAACTGAGACATTTGGGAGCTTAATATGATCTTCTCTAATTCAGCTGAAACTATTTAGTCTTTTATTCATCTTAGTAAATTTACTTTGAGGCCCTCCCTGCCTTTCTTTGTGTATATTTCAAATCTTACTGCTCCACTGGTCATACATCGAGCTGTTAATTGGCAGTAGACACTACTCAGCCAAACACAGTTATTCATATTTTTCACATTACTAATTTGACTCAGGCCTTTTTAAAACAACAAAAGAGACGTGCAGTTCGCAGAAAACACCACGTAAGAGGGTTTACACCCTTCACTCAAATAAGGATTGCAACATCCAATTTGCAGTTGTACTAACTAAACTTGTCAAGTCAGGCAGTAAGCACACCGGAGTAATACTACTGTCAGTGTCATGAGTACATAATGACAATTTTGACTCTATAATTTTCCTGTCTACGTTATTACAAGTCACTGTACCAGGCAGTGCTGTGTGCCCTTTTGGCAATATTGCAAATCTTACTCCAAGTTCTCCTAAATATTGCAACCTGAGATCCAAAAGCACGTCATAGCGCTCTCCCCTTTGTGTAAATGTGTGTAGGCCCTACAAATTACTTAAGGATACCTAAAATACATAAAATACATGTATCACATCACACAAACCCCTTTGCCATCAAATTGGTGACTGCTGCATAATGTTACGCTGTCTCACACTGTGCATCAGACATTAGTACATGTTCACACAAGTTACAGTGTGTCAAGGGTACCAGCCATCATCATCTGCAAAAGTGACAGGGAGCATGCTGTACAAAGGCTGCTGCATAATGTTACGCTGTCTCACACTGTGCATCAGACATTAGTACATGTTCACACAAGTTACAGTGTGTCAAGGGTACCAGCTATCATCATCTGCACAGGTGACAGGGAGCACACTGTAAAAGGCTGCTGCATAATGTTACGCTGTCTCACACTGTGCATCAGACATTAGTACATGTTCACACAAGTTACAGTGTGTCAAGGGTACCAGCCATCATCATCTGCACAGGTGACAGGGAGCACACTGTACAAAGGCTGCTGCATAATGTTACGCTGTCTCACACTGTGCATCAGACATTAGTACATGTTCACACAAGTTACAGTGTGTCAAGGGTACCAGCCATCATCATATACACAGGTGACAGGGAGCACACTGTACAAAGGCCGCTGCATAATGTTACGCTGTCTCACACTGTGCATCAGACTTGAGTACATGTTCACACAAGTTACAGTGTGTCAAAGTTACCAGCTATCATCATCTGCACAGATGACAGGGAGCACACTGTACAAAGGCCGCTGCATAATGTTACGCTGTCTCACACTGTGCATCAGACTTTAGTACATGTTCACACAAGTTACAGTGTGTCAAGGTTACCAGCTATTATCATCTGCACAGGTGACAGGGAGCACACTGTACAAAGGCTGCTGCATAATGTTACGCTGTCTCACACTGTGCATCAGACATTAGTACATGTTCACACAAGTTACAGTGTGTCAAGGGTACCAGCCATCATCATCTGCACAAGTGATAGGGAGCACACTGTACAAAGGCTTGGACTATAAATGCTGTTAGGAGGGCATAACTGCCACACAGGATTTTGAACATTGTGATTCCTGTGTCATGTCACCACCCACTTGCTACTCAGGCTCATGTCTAACAAGCAATGCCTTCTCAATGACTGTGCAAGAGTGTCTATGGAAACTGGTTCCTGCTAGTTACATAAGCTCAATGTATTTTTGGTTTACAGTACATACTTCATACATACAACGGCTTTGCTTAGTATGATTTTTGCCTTTATCCCTCCCTGTGCATGGCCTAATCAAATTCAGTGCCCTGCTGCAACTAACAGACTATCTGTAATACCAAGGTCTCACAAATAAAAATAATGCAATTACATATATGAAATAGTCCTGAACACACAAAACCATGCTTGACCAGCAATATACTTATCCTACGAGTGTGCCTCCATTCAGTGTGTCAAAATAAGGACACAAGCTAAATGCCAAAAATTGCACAGTCATCCCCTTTGGAAAAAAACAAAGTACCCACAAACTACCACATAGGTGGCAGCCCCCTAAATACAGAAAATGTAATAAGGGATCTGGGGATCCAAGTAGATAGTACCCTCTCCTTTGATAATCACATTACCAAAGTGGTTAGAAAATCTTTCTATGTGGCCCACCTAATCACAAAAGGGTTTGCATCCAGATTGAAAGAGGTTTTTAGGCCCCTCTATGCATCACTCATCAGACCCATCATAGAGTACAATGCCCCATTTGGTATGTACCTTAAAAGACACCTGCAACAACTGGAAAGACCACAGAAGTACCTCACCAAGAGGATCACTGTCCTCAAGCAGATGCCCTTTGTAGCTCAACTGAAGAAACTCCAGCTGTACTCAGTTGCATACCGCCTTCTCAGAGGTGATCTCTGCCTGACATACAAGGCCATGTCCAAACCAGAATTGATGGACATGCTCCACCTAAAGAAAACCATACCCCCTCGAGCCACATGCTCCAGGGATCTAAACTTCACCACAACAATAAATAGGATGTGCTGGAGGGATAGATTCCTGTCCCAGAGACTTCCCATGCCCTGGAACAAGATTCCAATCTACATTAGGCAGAGCTCCTCGCTAACCCTCTTCAAGAGAAAGCTTGACAGAGTGGATGGGAAACAGAAAGTTTACCCCAGGCATCACTTCAATGGCTCTGCTGGACAGAGGCACAGGGAACAAATCTAAAGGGGTGGCGAAAACTAACACATTCCGGCTAGGCTTATAAATGCCTTCGCGCAGATAGCCTAGTACCTACCTATGAACATATGCACCTATTGTTAATAAGCAAGAGGCTTCCTCTAGGTACATATGAAAAGAATAGAAGGTAGAGTGTGAAACTGATAAGTTAACCTGTAAGTGCCAAAAGGAGACAAAGGAAGAAATGAAATTCTAAATGACAAGTTCACACCTGTGTTCTTTATAGAATCATACAGCCTAGTCCAAATCCAGGAAGATGATAACAGGATCACGATGGTCAGATGAAAAATGTAGTAACAGGAGATGGGAAGGGAACTGGAATTTGAAGGAGGATAACATAAAGAGACTAGAGGGAATTTTCAGCACAGATCCTAAAATTGACTTCAAAGTTTTTGGATTAACCTCTGAAAGAACTATATAGCAGTAATTTTCAGGAATTTGTCAATATATGGGATAGGATGCAAGTAATTGCAGTGCTTATGTACAAAGCTGCCAAAATGGGCAACCTAGAACATAACAGACCATTGTGTTTAACTTCAGTGGTCAACAAAGCCATGGCAACATTCTTATTCTTAAACATACATTACTTCTGGTGAAGAATGGACAATTTCTGAGTTCCATTATGAGGTTCACAGTGGCAGACTGTCAAGCTAAGATTTCCTAGCTCGATGACAGGGTCAGTAAGAAATAAGATGGAAGACACCATTTATGCAAAAAAACATAATTATCTCACCAAATTAGAGATAAATATATATATGCAATATTAAAATATAATAAATCAAAATAGCACATATTACAAGAGCTAAAAACAAATTCATTCTGTGTGTAAGCTTCTGAATTGATTCATGTTCCTTAGATTTTGACTCTGGTATTTAGTTCTATGGCTATTACAGATTGAGTAACAAAGCATCCTGTCAGTCTATGGCTACCTAAGATGTAGGTAACTCTAATCATCTTATTATAGCCAATTTATGTCCGAGTGATGCCTCCAGGTGCATCGCAGTTAACTACTTATGCCGCTAGGCTTTAGACTAAATGCAATTTGAATTTCCTTAAATAATGATGTGCATGATAAAAGTTAAATGGCAGTAACAGCTAAAACAATTTCAGAGGTGTTGAGATCTGTGGTTCTATTGTCGGTCTTGCTGTGTCTCAAGAGGGATTCTGAAAAAATCAGGGATGCAACACAAGGAACCTGCATACTTTGTCATGACTGGCAATATGTGGACAAATGCCAGGTCTGAAATTGATGTTCACTCAGGTGAAAGCAAACATGTGGTAGCCACAGCTATGTGCAATTGTACAGACCTTGATGTACCACTCGCCCAGCCGAACAATAGGGCCACGATCGGCTGTATGCACACTGCCAACATGTGTCACATCGCAAACATACTCAAGTGTCTCACCAGCAGGCAGTATAATGAGGTGAATGATGAAATGATCCCAGAAACTACAAGCCTATGATTCTGAGTAGTCTAATATGCAAAGCAATAGACTGAATTCACTGGGAAATGTTCTGTTCAAAGACACTGGACACAAATTGAATTTTCCTTAGTTAAGAGAAGGCTATGTCTACTTAACTTGTACTTTTTTCTGAAATGCACTTAGGCAATGCATGCGGGAGAAACGGTGCACACAGTAACACCAACCTGGACGGCTAAGACATTTGATACAATATCCCACTCAGGTAAAGCTGACAAAATCAATGACTTGGCCATAAACCGCTACATATCTCACTGGATTGCAATCTTTCTCACAGACAGGACTCAGAAAACCATGATTGTTGATACCACGTCCACTAAATGACCATTCACAGGCTAGGTACCACAGGGCTCCATGTTGAGATCACTCCTATTTGTCGTATAAATGACCATTCACAGGCTAGGTACCTCAGGGCTCCATGTTGAGATCACTCCTATTTGTCGTATAAATGACCATTCACAAGCTAGGTACCTCAGGGCTCCATGTTGAGATCACTCCTATTTGTCGTATAAATGACCATTCACAAGCTAGGTACCTCTGGGCTCCATGTTGAGATCACTCCTATTTGTCGTATAAATGACCATTCACAGGCTAGGTACCACAGGGCTCCATGTTGAGATCACTCCTATTTGTTGTATACTTCTGAGACGTAAAGTCTAAGTAAGCTTGCAGATGACTGGATAATTGGGAAATATAACAGATTCTCCACATCTTATTTATTTTTATTTATTTATTTTACATTTGTTGACCGGGCTAGTCTGGCTGGATACATGTCCATTTTCAGCAGAGGTCCGAGGAGAAAAGCTCCACTATATACTGGTACATTACATAAAATACATCACTAAGATACAAATTATAAGAATCTAAAGAACTATTTGAATGTAGGATAGTCACAATGCAGAAGCATTTTTACAGAAATGTAAAATTCTTAAAATACTTTGTGGATTCCTATTCCCATATTATTAGCAAAAGTAGTAGTAATATTGAAAAGTGAGAAGGTGGTAACACACACAAAGGTCTAAACAATATAAATAGTATTAATAGTTATGATAAAACATTTGTGCCAGGACACAAGTTTTAAGAAATAGATTTGCACAACAGGGAGCAACGTGCAGGTTTAAGTGAGAGGAGAGATGACAGGTTGCAGTAGTGTATCAAGTAAAGAGAAGAGACGTTATAGGAAAGGTAATATCTAAGTGGATACCAGGTGAGCTACAGAGAAGGAGTGGATACTAGTAGTAGAGACAAAGCAGAAAAGTAACGGAGAGAGCTGTAAAGACATCTTACAAGCGGGTTTACCACAACTAACTCGTTCCAAAGCCATGTACTATAACTCAATGGCAAGAAGTGCAATACAGTGCTTTTTGGCTAAACTGCTACCCAGGCTAAGTACTCCTTGACTAAGAAATCCCTAACAGATGACACAGTATCCAAGGATCTGGGAACATATACAGATAATAACATGGCCTTTGATCAACTTGTGTTCACAATAGTAGGACAATCATCCTATGTCGCCCAACTTAGAAGTTAGGGCATGGCATCCATGTCAAATGAAGTCATAGGCGCACCATTTTTTGACCTTATTAGACAATGCCCCCTTTCACATGTACCTGATCAGACGTATGCAACAGTTAAAATGCCCCCAAAGGTGACATGAATGAGACATGTTGGTGAGATAGATGTGTCTCACAGTATCTCCATGCTCTGTAACAGGATGCCCTCGATGCAAAGCAGAGTCTCTCCAACCTAACACCACTCTAAATATTCAGCTGTGGTACCACCTTTATCTTTTATCCAACCGGTGGATATTTTGTTATAAGGAAAGAGCAGTCCGGGTCTAAACTGTCTGCAAACACAAACAGCTAAAGTTAACTTTGAGTATGTGTCTACCGGTATGAGCGAATATTCATTATCCCCTGGAGAGCACACTGCTTTGGCTTGTAAACACACACAGACACACACACACATACACACACACTCATCTTACATACTACCAAAACTCCATCATTCCTCCACTCAACCACTACCACTGTACTACTAGTTACACCACAACTCCTGTCTCACCCTCACTCAGCTCCCCTCCCACCAATTCAAAAAACATCCCTATA